>NC_054555.1:18614037-18839037 GCF_017654505.1 Polyodon spathula
AGGGAAAAGAAATGGAGCAAAGTACAGAGAAATCCTAGAGGAAAACCTGCTGCCCTCTGCAAGAAAGCTGAAACTGGGACGGAAGTTCACCTTTCAGCATAACAACCCAAAGCACACAGCCAAAGCTACACTGGAGTGGCTAAGGAACAAAAAGGTGTTATGCTAGAAATTTAAATGTAAGCTATAAGAACATAAGAACATAAGAAAGTTTACAAACGAGAGGAGGCCATTCGGCCCATCTTGCTCGTTTGGTTGTTAGTAGCTTATTGATCCCAGAATCTCATTAAGCAGCTTCTTGAAGGATCCCAGTGTGTCAGCTTCAACAACATTACTGGGGAGTTGATTCCAGACCCTCACGATTCTCTGTGTAAAAAAGTGCCTCCTATTTTCTGTTTTGAATGCCCCTTTGTCTAATCTCCATTTGTGACCCCTGGTCCTTGTTTCTTTTTTCAGGCTGAAAAAGTCCCTTGGGTCGACACTGTCAATACCTTTTAGAATTTTGAATGCTTGAATTAGGTCGCCAAGTAGTCTTCTTTGTTCAAGACTGAACAGATTCAATTCTTTTAGCCTGTCTGCATATGACATGCCTTTTAAGCCCGGAATAATTCTGGTTGCTCTTCTTTGCACTCTTTCTAGAGCAGCAATATCTTTTTTATAGCGAGGTGACCAGAACTGCGCACAATATTCAAGATGAGGTCTTCCTAGTGCATTGTACAGTTTTAACATTACTTCCCTTGATTTAAATTCAACACTTTTCACAATGTATCCGAGCATCTTGTTAGCCTTTTTTATAGCTTCCCCACATTGTCTAGATGAAGACATTTCTGAGTCAACAAAAACTCCTAGGTCTTTTTCATAGATTCCTTCTCCAATTTCAGTATATCCCATATGATATTTATAATGTACATTTTTATTTCCTGCGTGCAGTACCTTACACTTTTCTCTATTAAATGTCATTTGCCATGTGTCTGCCCAGTTCTGAATCTTGTCTAGATCATTTTGAATGACCTTTGCTGCTGCAACAGTGTTTGCCACTCCTCCTACTTTTGTGTCGTCTGCAAATTTAACAAGTTTGCTTACTATACCAGAATCTAAATCATTAATGTAGATTAGGAATAGCAGAGGACCTAATACTGATCCCTGTGGTACACCACTGGTTACCACACTCCATTCTGAGGTTTTTCCTCTAATCAGTACTTTCTGTTTTCTACATGTTAACCACTCCCTAATCCATGTACATGTGTTTCCTTGAATCCCAACTGCGTTCAGTTTGAGAATTAATCTTTTGTGCGGGACTTTGTCAAAAGCTTTCTGGAAATCTAAATAAACCATGTCATATGCTTTGCAATTATCCATTATCGATGTTGCATCCTCAAAAAAATCAAGCAAGTTAGTTAGACACGATCTCCCTTTCCTAAAACCATGTTGACTGTCTCCCAGTACCCTGTTACCATATAGGTAATTTTCCATTTTGGATCTTATTATAGTTTCCATAAGTTTGCATATAATAGAAGTCAGGCTTACTGGTCTGTAGTTACCTGGTTCAGTTTTGTTTCCCTTTTTGTGGATCGGTATTACGTTTGCAATTTTCCAGTCTGTCGGTACCACCCCTGTGTCAAGAGACTGCTGCATGATCTTGGTTAGTGGTTTGTAAATTACTTCTTTCATTTCTTTGAGTACTATTGGGAGGATCTCATCCGGCCCAGGGGATTTGTTTATTTTAAGAGCTCCTAGTCCCTTTAACACTTCTGCCTCAGTTATGCTAAAGTTATTTAAAACTGGATAGGAACTGGATGACATGTGGGGCATGTTGTCAGTATCTTCCTTTGTAAAAACTTGTGAAAAGTAATAATTTAATATATTTGCTATTTTTTTTCTTCATCTACGATTTTGCCATTTGTATCTCTTAAACATTTAATCTCCTCTTTGAATGTTCGCTTGCTGTTGTAATATTGGAAAAACATTTTGGAATTGGTTTTAGCTCCCTTAGCAATGTTCATTTCTATTTCTCTCTTGGCCTTTCTAACTTCCTTTTTGACTTGCGTTTGCAGTTCTGTGTACTCTTTCTGCGTACTTTCTTTTTGGTCCTTTTTTAATTCTCTGTAAAGTGCCTTTTTTCGCAGAACTTTTTTTTTAATTGATCTATTAAGCCATTTTGGCAATTTAGTTTTACATTTAGATTTGTCTACTTTAGGGATGTAATTGTTTTGCGCCTCCAGTACTACATTTTTGAAGAACAACCATCCTTCTTCTGTGGTTGTTTTCTCTATTTTACTCCAATCTACTTCTGTTAGTCTCTGTTTCATACCTTCATAGTTTGCTTTTCTAAAATTGTAAACCTTAGCTTTAGTCATTACTTTTGGGGTTTTAAAAAACACTTCAAATGAGACCATGTTGTGGTCTGAGTTTGCCAGAGGTTCTCTGACCTCCGTTTTAGTTATTCTATCTTCGTTATTTGAAAAGACTAAATCAAATCATGCGTGAAAGATCGTCCGTTCTTGACTTTTCCTAAATATATGCAGCCTACCCTAATGTAAAAATTTTTTAAAAAAAAGTTAGAAACACTTTTCTATCCAGAACTTCTAGTGACCGACATTTTGTCGGCTCTATAAAAAGAGAAAATAATAACATTTCGTGTTATACAGTATGCTGTAGTATCCTATTTTTTATAGGCTATTTATCTGTCAGATTGGTGCCTGCGATGCATTTATCTGATTAGATCAGTCTGCAGCCCCTATACGAATTAAACTGTGAATACAACTAAGTAGTTGGCATTCACACAAGGTAAGCATGGGGTATTTCCTTGGATGGTACATACGTAAGTTTTGTGTCATGTGTTTTGCAATACATTTCAGCCATCAACGCATTTGATCTTTACAATGAATTGTCGTTCACGTGTTTTACAGCCACACGCACTGTGACACATACAGTTACAAATACAATGTAGAAAAAGTTTGGTAATCACAGTTGCCAAGTCCGCTTGTAATAAGTTTTTTTTTTTTTTTTTTTAAACACCTCTTTAATCTTTTGAGGGGGTTCAAAAGGTAATTGTGGGCCCATGAGACACCATGGGTTAGCACCAAAAAAGAAATCAGTGAAAGTTTTACTCCATGTAATATGTAGGCATTTGTAAACATCTGTAGGCTTTCTCAATTACTGAGCGCAAACCGAGCAGACAAGAAACAAACAAAAAAAAGAACTGTTTAAAATATAGCTTGTATAATATATTGAATACAACACACAGCAATGAAAAGGTGTAAGACTGGTGTGACGGTTCCAGAGAATCGAAAGATACAGTACTTCACTGCCCCCGCCTGCTTGCACCGAACACTCACCTGAGACCACGTTGAGAGCAGGTAGCCTTTCTTCAGCATCACAGCTTACTGTAAATGCAGGCGCAAGGCTAGGCCTACCACTTTTTACGTGGGAGCCTCTACATTTTTGTTTGTAGTTGATTGACAAAGTCACTTCATCATAAACGTTTTCAACATTTTTCTTTTGTCCGGGTCAGCTATTTTTCTTTTCTAAGCCCCAGTAAGTAATTTTTTCTATCCATACTTGAATATATAAAGGCACTCTTGCAAAACACAATGTAAACGGGGAATTTACATGCACAACGCTGCGTGCGTTTGACACTCTGTGAAGGATTTAGATGGGCGAGAATACTGTTAACCCATGCAGAGATTGTGCAAACTAAGTGATATGTTTAAATCCAAAAGTATTAATACATACGATCACAAGGATACAAATACTGCTTTTAATAGAAACACAAAATTGAAAACCAGTATGAATATTGGTTTTGCCCCACCGCACCTCTAGTTGCGCCCCAGCTGCATACAGGCAAGATCTAACACGATGGCTGCTGCTGAGTCATTTCGCTGTTGCTGTCGGTAGATTCCATTTGTTTATGTTCCCAACAACTAACGACGGAACTGAACGAATGTACATAGAGCTGACGATATCATCAAAAGGAGACTGATCTCAGTCATAAACGAATATCTACTCCTTCATAAATTGCTTAATGACAGTTGCCGGTCTGCACAGATCATTTTAGGAATATCAATATGGATGACTTTAGTTAGTTTTAAATTAAAATTTGATTACCTAGGACACATACTTTTATGAACAGATCCCTCTGACACTCACAAAGGGTAAAAACCGTTCCCTAAAAAATGAACTACAGTTCCCATGAGCCTCTGCCACAAGTCCCAATGGTGAGGCATGCTGGGAAATTGTGAACATGATGGCTTTGCAGGGGTGACATCAGACCATAAATATAGACTCCGAACAATGAGGAATGGTGGTGAACCTGTAATGCTACGCCATGCAGAGTTTTATTAAATAATAATAACAAACAAAAAGATTAAAACAAAACACACAAAACAAAGGGCACGTTGGACAAACAAACAGACAGACAAAACAAACGTGGACGAACCCAACAAACAAGTACCGTGCTGGCACTTCCAGCACGCTGTAGCAATTGGTATTTTACTCTCCTTCTCTCTCCCGTTCTCCACTCACGAACACACAATGCCAAGTGAGTGAAAACCTGCAGCTTTTATACAGCTGTACGGAGACTCGATTGCTAATCAATCATTCAATTGGAGTCTCGGTACAACTGCACGTGAATTAACAAAAGTGCAATTCCCCGTGCTCACATATTATTTTACCTGCACGTGAAGTGCTGTGCAATCCTCGTGCCTAAATACAAACATACAATTTATACACTTGTGCTCGTAACCAATATCCTGTGTATTTTATACATAAACACCAACATTAACACACTGCATACAACATAAAACACTGATAAACATAAAGGGGCCGCCACAAAAATTTATTATTTCTTTTTATTTTAGGGCACTCACAAAGTCGTCGGAATTTCGGCTCAGCAGCCAGACCGCGGCCAGGGTACGGACGGTGCTGCCCACATCTGCGATACTCTCCAGGATGTCTTGTTGAGTCGTTCCCCCCACATAGGAGGGAGGGGGGCGGCGCAGGGTGGGAGAGGCATTAGGCATCCAGGCTGCAAAATCAAACTGAAGGGAACGAGGAGAGGGGAAAATGTTATATACCTCTGACTACCTATCGGTCAATCTATCTGTCAACAAAATGACACTAACATTATATATATATATTATATATATATATATATATATATATATATATATATATATATATATATATATATATACCGTGCCTTGCAAAAGTATTCAGACCCTTGACCAATTCCCTCATATTACTGAATTACAAATGCACATTAAAATTTCGTTCTGTTTGATATTTTATTTTTAAACACTGATACTCAAAATCAATTATTGTAAGGTGACACTGGTTTTATGTTGGGAAATATTATTAAGAAAAATAAAAAACTGAAATATCTTGCTTGCATAAGTATTCAACCTTTGTGCTGTGGAAGCTCCCAGTTTGCATCGATGAAAGAAATTGTCCTAACGGGGACACAATTACCTTACCATTGGCCTCCACCTGTGAACCATTAAAGTTGCTGTCACATTTTCTGGATAAAAACCTCACTGTTGAAAGATCATTGATAAGGCTGTGAATCTGAAGGAAAATGAAGACCAAAGAGCATTCTACAGAAGTTAGAGATAAAGTAATACAAATGCATAGATTAGGGAAAGGGTACAAAATAATATCCAAGTGTTTGGTTATCCCAGTGAGCTCAGTTGGATCAATAATCAGGAAGTGGAAGTTGCATCACACCACCCAGGCACTGCCAAGAAAAGGGCGTCCCTCAAAACTCAGCACATAAACAAGAAGGAGACTTGTGAGAGAAGCCACAAAGAGGCCAACAATCACTTTAAAGGAGCTGCAGAGTTCAGTGGCTAGGAGTGGAGTAATGGTGCACCAGTCAACCATATCAAGAGTTCTGCATAACACTGGCCTGTATGGGAGGGTGGCAAGAAAGAAGCCGTTCTAGTACCATCTAAAAGCACGTGTGGAGTTTGCCAGGAAGCATGAGACTGACCCATTTGCGACGTGGGAAAAGGTTTTGTGGTCAGATGAGACCAAGATAGAGCTTTTTGGCCAAAATTCAAAGCGCTATGTGTGGCGCAAACCTAACACTGCCCATGCCTCAAGACACACCATCCCTACAGTGAAGTATGGCGGTGTCAGCATCATGTTGTGGGGATGCTTATCATCAGCAGGGACTGGGCATCTTGTTACAATTGAAGGAAGAATGGATGGAGAAAATACAAAATACAGGAAATTCACCTTTCAGCAGGACAGTGATCCCAAGCACAAGACCAAAGCAACATTGGAGTGGCTCAAGAACAAAAAGGTGAATGTCCTACAGTGGCCCAGTCAGAGTCCTGATCTCAATCCCATTGAGAATCTGCGGCTCTATTTGAAAATTGCGGTCCACAAGCCTCGTCCAACATGAACAACCTGGAGCAAATCTGCCAAGAAGATGGGCAAAAATCACTCCGACACTGTGTGCAAAGCTGGTACATACTTACCCCAAAAGACTTAAAGCTGTTATTGCAGCGAAAGGTGGCTCTACCAAATATTAATGTGTGGGGGTTGAATACTTATGCAAGCAAGATATTTCAGTTTTTTATTTTTCTTAATAATATTTCCCAACATAAAACCAATGTCACCTTACAATAATTGATTTTGAGTTTGAGTGTTTTAAAATAAAATATCGAACAGAACGAAATTTCAATGTACCATTTGTAATTCAGTAATATGAGAGAATTGGTCAGGGGTCTGAATACTTTTGCAAGGCACTGTATATATATATATATATATATATATATATATATATATATATATATATATATATATATATATATATATATATAAACGAATATATATATGCACGATGTCTGAAAGACACCAGGTAAAAAGATCAATTCAGAACATATTACAAGCAGAATAGTATATCAACAACACAAACCATACTCACAACGCAAAACAGCAATGTCAGAGAATTGAGGTTTACACTCTCTTTGAGAAAACAGAGAAGATAAGGAGGAGGCTCAATATACACAAATGAAACATTTACAAGTAACCAATACCTTTTGCCATACTGCCTGTTGGCTATATTCTAATGTAACCTTATACAGTGGTACTCAAAAATATTCACTCCATTGGACTTTTACACATTTTATTGTGTTACAACATGGAATCAAAATGGATTTAATTAAGAGTTTTTGCCACTGATCAACACAAAAAAAGTCAATAATGTCAAAGTGAAAAATAAAATCTACAAATTATTCTAAATGAATTACAAATGCAAAACAGAAAATAATTGCTTTCATAAGTATTCACCCCCTTGAGTCGATATTTGGTAGAGGCACCTTTGTACATCTGGACACTGCAATTTTTGCCCATTCTTTGCAAAATTGCTTAAGCTCCGTCAATTTGGATGGGAACCTTTCGTGAAAACAATTATCAACTCTTTCCACAAATTCTCAGTTGGATTGAGGTCTGAGCTTTGACTGGGCCACTCCAGGACATTGACTTTTTGTTTTTAACCCACTCCAGTGTGGCTTTGGCTGTATGTTTGGGGTCATTGTCCTGCTGGAAGATGAATCTTCTCCCAAGTCCCAGGTCTCTTGCAGACTTCAGCAGGTTTTCCTTCAGGATTTCTCTTTATTTTTTTTATTCCATTTTGCCCCCTATCTTCACGAGCTTTCCAGGCCCTGACGCAGAGAAGCATCCCCATAGCATGATGCTGCCACCACCTTGCTTCACGGTAAGGATGGTGTTCTCAGGATGATGTGCGGTGTTAGGCTTGCACCAAACATAACGCTTAGCGTTGAGGCCATAAAGCTCTATTTTGGTCTCATCAGATCATAGAATCTTCTTCCACAGTCTCCCACATGCCTTCTGGCAAACTCTAGCTGAGGTTTGATGTGAGTTTTTTTGAACAATGGCTTTCTTTTTGCCACTCTCCCATAAAGGCCAGTTTTGTGAAGCACCAGGGCTATTGTTGCCGTATGCACAGTGTCTCCCAGCTCAGCCGTGGAAGATTGTAACTCCTTTAGAGTTGCCATAGGCCTCTTGGTGGCCTCCTTGACTAGTGCCCTTCTAGCCCGGATACTCAGATTTTGAGGACGGCCTGTTTTAGACAGACAGTTGTGCCTGACATGATCAGACAAGAGGAGGGACTGGAGTACTGTATAGAAACATGATGTTAAAGTAACAAAATTAAATAAAAACGAAAGCCATATTCTCTCCATTTCTTAATAATGGACTTTACTGTGCTCTGGGGGATATTCAATGCCGTGGAAATGTTTTTATATCCTACCCCTGATTGGTGCTTTTGAAGAACCTTATTCTGGATTTGCTTTGAATGTTCGTTCGTCTTCATGATGTAGTTTTTGTAAGGAAATGTACTAATCAACTGTGGTAACTCCCAGAGACAGGTGTATTTAAACTGAAATCATGTGAAACTCCTTAATTTCACACAGGTGGACTCCATTCAACTAATTATGTGACACCCGAGCTTATTTAGGTTACTCATAGCAAAGGGGGTGAATACTTATGCAATCAATTATTTTCTGTTTTATATTTGTAATTTATTATTTTTTAACTTTGACATTATGGACTTTTTTGTGTCGATCAGTGGCAAAAACTCCTAATTAAATCAATTTTGATTCCATGTTGTAACACAATAAAATGTGGAAAAGTCCAAAGGGGATGACTACTTTTGAGAGCCACTGTATCTGTCTATATATACCTCACTATCAGTCTACCTGTCTGTCTACATATCTGTCAACCTAAATGTCTACCTGTCTGTATATCTGTCTGTCTATCTGTCTGCTTATCTATCTACCTATTTCTATCTTTCCATCTACCTACTTACATATCTGTCTGCCTACCTGTCTATATATATGTCTGTCTATCTGTCTACTTATCTACCTATTTACCTGTCTACATATCTATCTACCTATATATCTACCTGTCTGTCTATATATCTACCTGTCTGTCTACTTATCTGTCTACATATTTCTGTCTATTTGTCTAACTATCTGCCTACATACAGATTCAATATAATTATTTATACTTAACATACCTGACCCCCATTGACTGCATTGTGCTGCACTGAGCAGGTATACAGAACCATTGTGAGGAACTTGATTAGTTCACGGACAGTCTGAAAGGATTCTGGGATTCCTGTAACAAAAAAATCAAACAAATACAGATCTGCACTGTGATACTGTAACACGGTTCTTGGCGACTTGAAAAGTTGAAAACTTACCTGATTCTTTGCGATTCAGGAAGCCATTAGAATATATGTCTTTCACCCAGTCCTGCAGTTCTGTGTCTTCAAACACATCTTTGTCACTCGGGTAATAATACTTAATCATTTCCTCTACAAACCTGACAGACAAAATAATAATAATCAATGAACAGAAAATGTGTTTAGGTACTGCACTAGTGGAATAACATTGAAACTGCAGTGCAGATACCAGACTAGGAATTGCATTGGAACTGCAGTGTAGATACTGGACTAGTGGAATTGCATTGGAACTGCAGTTTAGATACTGGACTAGTGGAATTGCATTGGAACTGCAGTTCAGATACTGGACTAGTGGAATTGCATTGGAACTGCAGTTTAGATACTGGACTAGTGGAATTGCATTCGGAACTGCAGTTTAGATACTGGACTAGTGGAATTGCATTCCGAACTGCAGTTTAGATACTGAACTATTGGAATTGCATTGGAACTGCAGTTTAGATACTGGACTAGTGGAATTGCATTGGAACTGCAGTTTAGATACTGGACTCTCTTTCTCACCATTTGATTGCGTTCCACAGTTTCATCCCATCCTGTCTGTAGTAATAACAGGGAATGTCTTCAACTCCACGTGCAGCAATATCTTCTGGCAGACAGAGGGAGCTGTAGGTCAAACAGCTGTGTGCTTTCTGCAGCAATTTTGGAAGACCCTTTCCACCAGTGCTAATGGACTAAAATACAAGAGAAATATACACGTGTCTGACAAGGACTCAGTTCCAAATTATAAAACTACAATTCCCAGCATCCCTCAACACAGAGGAGCAACAGTGGGTATTTTTATAAAAATCTACTGTCTCCATTATGACTTGCTCTATGACTAATGTAACTGCGTTTACTGTTTTGTGAAGCATTTACTGTAAATCACTCTTCACTGGAACTGTATTTATTGTAACACTAACATCTTGTACCCACCGTTTGAAACACTCCCGATTTCCCCAGCAGTTTGTCCCTCGCCATGATGTTGATCTGCAGCGTGTATCTCATGTGAGGAATCAGCAGCTAGCAAAGAAAATGTAACATTCTTATTATTGTACTGTGACACTGTAATACAGTTATGTACTGTGAAACTGTAATACAGTTCTGTACTGTGTTACGGTAATACAGTTCTGTACTATGAAACTAACAGTTCTGTAGTGTGAAACTAATACAGTTTTGTTCTGTTATGTACTGTGAAATTGTAATACATTTCTGTACTGTGTTACGGTAATACAGTTCTGTACTATGAAACTAACAGTTCTGTAGTGTGAAACTAATACAGTTTTGTTCTGTTATGTACTGTGAAACTTAATACATGTACTGTGTTACGGTAATACAGTTCTGTACTATGAAACTAACAGTTCTGTAGTGTGAAACTAATACAGTTTTGTTCTGTTATGTACTGTGAAACTGTAATACATTTCTGTACTGTGTTACGGTAATACAGTTCTGTACTATGAAACTAACAGTTCTGTAGTGTGAAACTAATACAGTTTTGTTCTGTGACACTGTAAATACAGTTCTGCACTGTGAAATTAATACAGTTCTGTACTGTGACTCTGTAATACAGTTCTGCACTGTGACACTAATACATTTCTGCACTGTGACTATATAATATAGTTCTGCACTGTGAAATCATAATACAACTGAATTCTGATGTACTGTATTTTGTTCTTTGTTAATCTCCAGGTGGCGTCTTCAGCCAAAGCAACTCTGACGTTGTACTCTTTACCAGATAATTAGCCGTTGTGATGTTAATGTCACCACACTGGAAATGTGTGCTACAATTTGCTAGAATGCTGCTGTAGTCATGCATGAAGTGCAGAAAGTGAACAAACTAATATAGCACTATTGCTTTTGCTTTGGATGCACCTTCTAGTTTGGTGTCTAGGCTACGGCTACTGGCAAGATTTTCCATATGAGTAACAGTGACTTTGTAGTTTTTCTTTATTGCCTTCAGACTCCTCGATCTGCTTGGTAGCCACCTGGTGCTTTTACGTCCACTGAAATGAGCACGCTTCTCATCAAGAAGTTCCCCTATTTCTATCCGATCACGTCTCTTTATTTGTAGAGTATTAATACATTTTGAACACCGATTTCATTGTTTCTTCAAATGTATGTAAATAAAGTACATTTATGACTTTGTCAAGCACAGCCAATTCTAGTCTGTGAACTATTGTGACAGAGAGTGAGAGGATCTGAGCTGTAAATCTCCCTCCCAACCCAAGAGGGCGCTAAGCAGAGGCACTTGCACGCCTGTACTGAAATGTGCCAGCTTGGAGAGAGGGGAAAAAGGAAGTTGGCCATCTTGGTGAGGGTGGAATGACCATATTAGGGGAGAAGATTACTGTGATCAGCTGTGCTGCATTAAACAACTGGTAGGTGTGCTGAGTTGCGCTGATCATGGGGTGGAGTCTCCTGGTATATAAGGGCTGTCAGTTTGCAAGTGCAGGGCTTTTGGAGGTAACATGGAACCTGGGTTGCTGAGTGGTTTGTTTGTTTGCTACGTGTTTTTGATTTGTTTATTGTCAGGACCGGGGTTGGAGTGAGTCATCACTATAAGGAGCTGATGCACTACTGCCAGAACTTTCACCTTGGACACCACACACCCCGCACAACTGAACTGGACACGTCAGCACCTGAGCACCTGCACTTTTCACCACCCCACAAGTGCACAGTAGAGCTGAGAGGGACTCGCTTTATTGGGACATATGATTTGTATTGTTTTGTTGCTTTGGACTGCATTCCTGTAATTAAAACACACCCTCTACCATTGCTGGTATTAGGGTTATTTGTACCTGGACCAGTGACTCTCTGACATCTGTTTCATCACCACACCCACCGCACCGTTACAGCTATGCAACGTATTATGACTGTGTGTGGTACCCGCTCTTTCAAACGTGCAGCCACCTGTTTTTATGGTGCATCATAACAGCAGCTCTATCAAAGTCTGCACAGACAACTTTCTTCTGCCACACTCCTGATCAATTCCTACACTATGCTTTGTCTATTGCTTTTAAAACACCAGGTGAATCTATATGTTTAACAGTGTTACATTTGACCATTTTGGTTATAACTGCTGTTATAAACCTAATGTAGACTATTTCCTGCTCAATAATATGGGAGTCAGTGCTTCCATCAGCTAAAATCAACACAAACCTGCTCTGCTCAGTTAAAGTTGTTGTCTGATTGTCCAGCGCGTCCTTAGTTCAACGCTGTTTGCTGCCTGGCAAATTAATTCAAAGCCAGTTCTTCCTTGGCAATATAATAGGCAGTGCAAAAAAGCTGTCATTTCAAAATGTGACATGTACATTTTAGTGACAGTTTTGGCCATTGGCATCTGCCCTGTATTTTCCTTGGTTTCTTTAGCATTTACACATTTTTTGTGATGTGAAGAAGAGTCATGGGTTTTTATGGGATCTTTACAGAACGTATTTGTACCACTGATGAATGGGCTTTCAAGGTATGCAATCTGATTGAATTTTCAGCAAACCTGGCAAAACATTTCTTTCTTCTCCTTGTCATATGTGAGCCAAAAATGTGTTGCTGGGGGACATGCACGTTAAGTCATAGGTGAATCCGTGACGTTTGTGTACGTCACCCAGAAATCACTCAAGCATTACCAATGAAAAACATTGATCCCTCTAAACGTATTTTACCAGGATGATCTTTGAGCAGAATCTCAATTGAGAAACTGCTGTTTGAACCACAGAATATTATCTTGTTATAGAGGAGTGATAGTTATAGTAAAAAATAGGATTGCCCGTCGGCCACGCAGCCAAAAAAAAAAAAAGCTGTCCGGACAGATTTCTTGGTCGTTCCAGGATGCTGGACTAGAGATTTTGCGAGCCCTGATGTATATTGTACTTGCTCTTAGTTAAATTTGCTCTTAATTGAGTACCCTTCTGTCAAAGACACACACAGTTTATGTGTGTGTGTCTATATATATATATATATATATATAGATATATATCTAATATATATATAGCATTGTACTTGCTCTTCAGTGTTTTGTGTTGGTGAATGCAGTGTTACCTTGTACAGGGGGTGCACAGAGGCCAGGTTCCTGTTTGTTGCCACGCAGAAGACCTCAGCTAGCAGGTGAGTGTGCAGCAGGTGAGTGATAAGCTGGAAGTAGTTGAAATCTGCACTGCGAACGTAGATCTTCGCAAGCAGCCAGTCTGCAGAGTGACTGGGCAGGAATATCGGGTTTTGTGGATGTGCTTTCTGCTTCAGCTGTCATGAACATAAAAATACGGAAGTATTGTAAAGCATAGATAGATAGATAGATAGATAGATAGATAGATAGATAGATAGATAGATAGATAGATATGTTGACAGATAGTTACAAAGACCAGACAAATATGTAGATAGACAGATAAATAAGCAGATAGGTATAGTTAACTAGACTATACAGATAGATAGAAGGATAGACTGTCAAACAAACAGTTATAGATGGTATATAGGCAGATACATTAATATAGAATTTATATAAAGTGTTGCTAGTTCCGTGTTTATTAAAAATTCACAAAATGTGCCATGAAATATATTATTCATAAAATACATGTGGTGCAAATGTTTAGTCCACAAAAAATGTATCCTAAGGCCAGTAGCAAAATTAAGTTGTTGCAATATATATATATATATATATATATATATATATATATATATATATATATATATATATATATATATATATATATATAGACAGGCAGATATTTGACACAATAATTGGAAGTATATAGTGATGAAGTTATCATTTTGTGTTTCAGAGGAAGCACCAGTGCATGCTGGGTACCTGGATAGCAATGGGCTTGAGTTGATTGTCGGGATCTTTGTACAGCAGACAGAGTGGTGCAGGGAGGTACTGAAGTTTTCCATGAATTGTATTAGCTGGAAACTTGTCCAATAGCTGATAGTCCACCAGATAGATATTCCCTTTCTGAACAAAAACAAAAGCACAGGGAAACACTGCGAGGCATAGGGAAGCACGGCAAGGCATAGGGAAGCACTGTAAAGCACAGGGAAGCACTGTAAAGCATAGGGAAGCACTGCAAAGCATAGGGAATGCAGTGTAAATCATAGGCAAGCACTGTAAAGCATAGGGAAGCACTATAAAGCATAGGGAAGCACTATAAAGCATAGGGAAGCACTATAAAGCATGGGGAATGCAGTGTAAATCATAGGCAAGCAATGTAAAGCATAGGGAATCACTGTAAAGCACAAGGAAGCACTGTAAAACAGGGAAATAGTGTAAAACATAGGGAATGCAGTGTAAATCATAGGCAAGCACTGTAAAGCATAGGGAAGCACTGCAAAGTATAGGGGAGCAGTGTAAAGCATAGAGAAGCACTGTAAAGAACAGGGAAGCATTGTAAAGGATATGAAATGCTGTGTAAAGCATAGATAAGCAGTGTAAATCAAAGGGAAGCAATGTCAAGCATAGAGAAGCATTGTACAGCATAGGGAAGCAGTGTAAAGCATAGATAATCAGTGTAAAGCATAGGAAAGCAGTGTACATCATAGGGAAGCAGTGCAAAGCATAGTGAAGCAGTGTAAAGCATAGGGAAGCAGTCTAAAGCACAGGGCAGCACTGTAAATCATAGGCAAGCACTGTAATGCACAGAGAAGCAATGTTTAAAGAGCTTTTTTTTAATGAGCAAGGCTGCTCTGTAGTTTTAACCTGCATTTCGTTCTGCAGTGAAGTGGATTCCTCCAGGAATCTTGAGACCATGTCGTTTGTGACAGCGAAGTTTGAAGGGATCTGTGTGCATTTTTTGATCATTGTAGGATTGAAGCCGTTCAGAAACTGGTAACCAAAAAACACATCTTCTTCCCACATTGATTTCACAAACTCTAGAAAGATTGACAAGAATGATTCAACAAAGACAATGATTATAGTCGGAGCTAGATAGACAGATAGCCAGAGAGACAAATACAGTAGCCTCCAGAATTATTCATACCATTGGTACAATCAGTTTTAGCAAAAACAAAAAAAATTGTAGTTATACATATAGCTAGATAGACAAATAAAGTATGTAGATACATAGTTAAATAAGTATACAGATAGACAGACAGCTCGCTAGATATGTAGACTGATATGCAGACAGACAAATGTGTACTGTAGATAGCTACTTACACGTACATACAAATAGACAGACAGTTAGCTAGACAATGTGGATAGATAGACAGATAGACTGACAGGCAGATAGCCAAACATATACAGTTAAACAGATACAGATAGCTAGCCAGATAGACAGATTACAATTGTTACAAGGTATCATATTACTTTTTACATACAATTACCCATTTGTACAATTGTTTTTTGTGTTTTTCTGTATTTTTTTTTTTTTTTTTTTTTTTTTTTTACTGGAGCAATCTAGGAGGTAAAGTATCTGCTTGCTCAAGGGTACAGCAGCAGTGTGTGTATCCATCTGGGATTGAACCCACAACCCTCCTGTCAAGAGCCCAGTGCCCGGTTGCATAAAACATCTTAAGTACTTCACTTATGTATGACACTTATGACACCAGGCAGTTTTTTTTTCACTTAGCTAAGGGAAAAGCTTAACGGTGTTGCACAAAACATCTTAACCATTCTCCTTAACTAAGGTATGTTTACACTGAAGCAATTTGCCGTGTCTGTGGCGGTACTGATGCGGCATCACTTTAAGTGTTGAAATGCCGGTAAAATGCAGCCAAGCTTTACTCCAGCAAAGATTTCGATTGTGTGGCTTTCCACTCTGATATGGACAGCGGTCTGTGCTGCTCATGATCTTTGCTGTTTTCAACTTGTTACATTGGCACTGGAACAATTTTTAAAGTGGGGGTGCTGAAAGCCATTGAACAGAACTGTAACTCCTGTATATGACAGAAGCCATGCAAAGCTAGGGGGTGCTGCCACACCCCCAGCACCCCTAGTTCCAGCGCCCTTGACTTGTTCTATCAGTGAAGCACAGTGTTACTGTGTTTTTTAGCTGTATAAATGCTCTGGTAAACATAAACAGTCATCATACTTTGACGTTTTTTGTTTATTACCATGGCTGGATTGTATTAAGAGCAATAGCGGTTGGTTGATTACGTGTTCGGTGTTTGATACATTTCTTACTTGCAATAGAAAAACTAAGGAAAACACAAAAGTCAAAAAGTGCATGCGACATATTTATAGAGAGTCCCTTTTGGTTAATTTTTAGTTAGTAATTATAGTTTTATCTTGAGGTTAATGTTTTTGATACTGTAAACATTTTAAATGGCACACGTAATTATGCTAAGGTGGGAAATAAACAGTAACGTGACAAACATTTACAGTGCAGACTATTTTGTATTATTTATAGTGACTTCCCAATAGAAAACGAATGATTCCTAAATGCTACCTTTTATTTTTTTGCATCCAAGTTTTAAGAATGAAGCCTACTGTTTGGTTTTCTGTCTGCAATTTGTCAGTTTCAGACTGTTGTGTAAAATTATATATTAAATAAAGGGGAGAAAAAGAAACATGTTAACCAGATTATTTTGTCTTTTATTGCAACTGAGGTACCATTCAGTGAAAATAAATGATTAAGTGAAAATAAATAAATAAATAAATAAGTGAAAATAATAAATGATTGTAGTTTTTCCTTTACAATACCCTTTCTCAGTATCTCTCTATCTCCTTCTCTCAGGACAGCCTTCTCTCATTCTTGTCTTCCCAATCCTCCCCCCACCCCCTGTCGTTCCTGCCAAAGCTGCACCCCAATTCACCTCCACACACAACATGCAACCCTTGCACGCATACACCACCATGCAACCTCTACACGCACACACCACCATGCAATCCTTGCAAGCACACACTACCATGCAACCCCTACACGCACACACCACCATGCAAACCTTGCAAGCACACAAGGCCATGCAACCCCTGCATACACACACAACTGTGCAACCTCTGTACACACACCACCACTAAGCAGCCCTTGCAAGCACACACCACCATGCAACCCCTACACACACACACACAAACACACTCTCTACAATATCCTGATTACCCCCCCCCCCCCCCAAAAAAAAAAAAAAAAATACAGTAAAGGCCTATATCAGCTCTTTCACTTATGGGTTTTAAGAGACCAGTGTCCTTCAACAACTTAACATAAATACTATTGTATTGTTCAGGGTTTGACATTAACCATGGCCCGGTGGCCTGAGGCCAGTAGAGATCGCAGTTTGGCCAGTAGTTATGAAGCACCACAGGCCTGACTGGGCCGGTTACATTTAACTAGTATTATATATATATATACACACACACACACACATATATATATATATAGTGCACATAGCTTCCGTTTCATGAATACAGGTAAAATGGGCCGGTGTGCCAAAAAGCTGAAAACTAATTTACAAACTAAATTAATTTACGAACTAATCCTAACTTTCCTTCTGCACGTCATAGTTGTTGAACAGGCAAAATCAGATGCTACGTACTGAAGTGCTGTGCTGGTCCCGCACATGGCAAATCTTTTACAGATCAGGTTTTCTACAACTAAGCAACCAACAAGCCAAAAGGAAAGCGCTGAAATCAATAAATCATAAAGAAATTGTATACAGTCATTACAGCTGACCTCAAGCAGGGATCTGTTAACATTAGCTAAAAACAAGGCAATAAAATTGGCAAGATTTTCAAACAGAATAAAATTACTGTAGAATGTTCTAAGTATTCCATAATTAATTAGGGTCCTTAAGTTTAATATACAAATAGCAATGGGTTTAAGACTGACAAAAGAAAAAAACAAAAGAAAGACGCGTTTGCTTCTACTAGTAGCTAATGTATAAGGTTTTTTGTGTACTCAACTATGTAATATGCTATTCGAATAGTTTTTTTTTTTTTTTTCATGTGTAATCGTGTATTTGACTACACTGACCTATAATTCAGTTTTAGAATTAGGATTATTATAATTCAGTTTTAAAATGTGTACATGTTAAATGGCTGAAGTAACATATATTAAAAGGCTTTGTTTAGCCACTTTCTTTTGAGAAGTGGGCTCTCTTTGGTTACCACACACAGTAGAAGCATACTGAAAACAGAAACCATCATATATAAATATACTGGGCCAGATAAAATTGCATCCGGGCCAGTAAAAACACTAGCTCAGTGGCCCAGGGGGGTATGTAGTACGGCTAGGAGCCCTGTACAGGAGAAGGGGGCAGGGAAAAGCCCTTCTCCTATAAAGTGTATTTGTTTTGTATTAGTATTGCTGTTATTGTTATTATTATGATGTATTATGTCTTTAAGTGACGGCGAAAAACGTATTATTGTTTATTTATATTTATTTACCTTGGCACCTTGCAGAAGGTGGCCATCTCCTGAATTAAGTGATTCATTTGTTGCTAATCGGGAGATGGTCACCTGCATATAAACCCGCAGCTCTCTGCACTCTGTGTGGGTGTACAGAGGAAAGTACGGGACAGCGAGAGGCGAGAGAAATTTAAAAAGAAACTAAACGAAGTATGTAGGACCAGTGAAGGTGATTTCCCCAGTCTGACAGTTTTGTTGTATTTTTGGGTTCTTGACTTGTTTTTATTTATATTTTATATTTGGCTCTGTGAGCAAGTGTCTTTTTGTTAAAATATGTATTTTATTTTTGTAGTTAATAATAAAAAGGCGCACTCCGCATCTCTTTGCACCAGTTACCTTGCCTTTGTGTTCTTCTTGCGTATGGCTTCACGTCACCACAAAGCTATCCTTTCACACTGTAATTAACATTGTGAAACCCACTCAATTGCTTAACTAAATCGCAGATATCTGACAATGATGAAACAAGTTTCTAGCTACACATTCCTTGAACAAAACTGACTGCTTTACACTCAGCGCAGGGAAGATGTAGTCACTACACTACACACCTGTTGTTTCATAAAATACATACATTCTGCCTAGACAAGCACATAACAAATGCGGAATTTTCAAGAAACAATAGGGGGATTCATTAAGCGTCTGAATTAAAAAGGGTGCAACATAAATTTGGTGATATGAAGCAATGAATCTGCTAGCATGGGTCTCCAATCCTTTTCGTGGAGGGCCGGTGTCTCTCCTGGTTTTGGTTCCTACTGTACCCTAAATTACTTAAGTAACAAATGCACTAGGATGCTGAACATTCCTACAGAGCACCTGTTGTACATGCAGATAATGCATCCAGAAGCACAAGTTCCTGTGTCTTTTGGTTCCAATGATGTGCTTGTCCTTAGGTGGTTTAAACCACCATATCGCCTGCAATTTCAAAAAAGCAGTTGAAGTGTTTTTTCAGCAACAGAACTAGCTTTGAGCTATAACCACCAAGATATGAGACTTGCAGTCTGTAACCGATCCCAGTGTTTCTGGAATGATTGCTGCAAAGACTGATTTTAACACCAAAAAAGAGATGAACATGGCTTCAAGTGTATTGTTCACAATCAACCATCTATGCCAGGCTCTCAAACAGGCTGTGAATGCTAGGAGGCTGAATATTGCTACTTAGATGGTGGAAACCACTTATATTATCATACTCAGGGAATGTGTCCTACATGAACGTGTATTAGAAATGTAACTTGATTCATTAATGAAACTGTTTGTCTTGAGAAATCAAGGACTGGGAGTTTAAAGAGGAAAGATACACAAATTACCTCATGAAAGTAGCTATTCAGCAGAGTTGCTGAGGGGAGAGTTTTTGTACTGGACACTTCAACAGATTGCGTTTCCAAGCCAGCAGACCAAAAGTCTAAGCTTCAAGGAACTGTTGATTATAATTACAGTAGCATTTACCTTTCATGGAACTAAAATAATTCATTGTAACACATTCACATAGAATTGAACTGTTAATTATTTAGTTTGTACACTTTGCATGTGAAAAAACCTTTAGTGAAACTGATGTAGTAACTATAAGTAATCTACCTCACATTGTTGCGTGAAGAATTTCTTTAAAAGTAAACTTGCCATATACTTAATCTATATACCATTAATAAGCTTAATGTGATCTATTCTAAGATTGCCTGCATCATCTCAGTTGAGGCTGTGTGCTTGGATGTGGGCATGTGTGTGTGTGAGCAAGCTACTAGTTACAGCTTGCTTGTTGGTGTGTGAGGAGACAGACAGTGTCATATTTCAATTGCCTGCTAGCCAGCATAATTGTAGTGAGTGTTTTTTGTTTTATTGTGTTTTTGCTTAGAGACTAAGATATTTACTTTTTAACTTTTCTGACTTCTGTTTATTATTTGTGTAATTAATAAAATACTACAATTGAGTAACCATTTCTTGTGCTGCGCGTGAATGTGTATTCATAGTAAGTCCTTGATCTTTGTAACACATCAACTTAAATATTGTTAGTAAGAGAAATAATCAGATAAATATTAAATTATCAATTATTGAATTGTTCCTACACATTGTATTGCTGTATAACTGTATACCCTATAAATATAACTTTTTATTGTCTATTTGAGGAACACAACCACTTACAAACTTCATCTAAATTGCTGTGCTATCAGAATATAAGGGTATAACTCTGCTGGGTATTGCAGTGTATGCTGGGTACCAAAAGGCCGTCACTTTTACAAAAAGGCTGTTAAAAGGCCGTCATTTTTACAAAAGGCCTTCAAAAGGCCGTCAAAGGCCATCAAAGTTACAAAAAAATAAGTGTGCTCCTGGCTCTAACCACTGAACCACCAAGCATCCTAATCAGGAAGCACAATATTTCTGCATTCTTTAGAAGAACAATATAAACAGTAACAGTAAATATAATTATTAATCATAATACTTTGACTTTTTTTTATTTTAATTGTTAGGCACGGCTGTATTTTAGTAACAGCAATAGCAATAACAGCAGTTGAATTTGTTTTCGGTGTTTGATGAAATAGACACATTACTTGTAAAACAAAGGAAGAAAACACAAGAGTCTACAGAGTGCAAAGCACATGAAAGTTATACTGAATCCCTTTGGATATTTTTTATGTTGGCTTTAACACGAGTTGTTTATTTTACACGCGCTGTTTAATTTATTATTTTTTTTTTCAGAGTAAAACAGCTTTAAAAGGCACTGCATCACAAAAGGACACTCAGTACTGGATCTCCTGCCAAGCCCCACCCCTTGTTCGCTGCATTTTTCACACATCTCTTCATAGTCGTGCATACTGATAAATCCTCCCGATCACTCGTTTTATCACCAAACTCAATAATGCGATCCAAGTCATTATTTTATTGCTGTAACATCTCAAAAAAGCTCTGCAAATGTCCATGATATTCTTTGGGCGCTGGATGCGGAAGCAGCTATCTTCTTTGTTTGTGTGTTATCTCTGTGGTGCAGGGGCTATGTGTATTGCTCAGGCACACCCCTTTTTTCGGCTTCTCTCGGCTCGTATCGGTCTCACTCGGCCGGTTTAATAAAAACGTCTTGAGGCAAACATTTTAAATGGCACACATTATTATGCGGAGATGGGAAGTAAATGTTAACGTAAAAAACATTTACAGTGCACACTATTTTGTATTATTTATACAAACTTTGCCGAATAGAAAGCAAATACGACTGTTTCCAAACAGATTACCAAATACTTGTGTAGTGACGTCGGCTGGCTTACTAGGTGTTACTGGGTTACTAGCATTAGGACTAACAGTATTGTGCAATTAAGAGGAGTAATCACCAGCTTGGATATGTTATAGACCATATAATAAATAGTTGTTCTGTTTGGGTTACCCTGGGTAGAGTGTCTTTATTGTGGGGAATTACACTATGAGGAACCCAAGATACAACATAAAATGGCGACGAGGATGAACAAGTAAAAAAAAAAAAAAAAACGGAAAACAAAGACGATCGGGTGAAATAAGATTTTCAAGTATATATATATATATATATATATATATATATATATATATATATATATATATATATATATATATATATATATATACATATAACAGAAGCAAACTACTTAATTATAAAACGCTGGAATAAACTAATCCAAGAAAAATGTCAGGCACAGTGGGGTCAGTTTCTCTGTTTGATGCTAACTCTCAGACTTGGGAAGAATATTGCGAGATATTAACTCATTTTTTTCACTGCAAATGATATTGACACTGCTGTTAAAAAGAGAGCGATTCTACTGAGTGGCGTGGGGGCACAGACCTACTGACCCCATAAAAACGGGAGACAAATCGTTTGAAGATTTAGTCAAATTGCTACAAAACCACTATAATCCCAAACCAAGTGAAATTGTTGAAAGATTTAAATTTAATTCCAGAAACAGGAAAACTGGTGAGACTGTGGGAGATTACGTAGCTGAATTAAGAAAGCTAGCTAAAGACTGTAACTATGGTGATGCACTGAGTCAAATGTTACGAGATAGACTTGTCTGTGGCATAAATGAGAATGCAATACAGAGAAGACTGCTGTCTGAATTGCAGTTAACATTTATTTCTGCCTTAAACATTGCCCAAGCTATGGAGTCTGCACAAACAAAAATGTAAAGGACTTACAGTCACAGTTTAAAGATACAACCGACACGGGTGTCAGCGCGCAGCAAGAGCAAGCAGTCTACTGTAAACAAAGTGTTTACTAGCAGGCGGCAGTATAAAATGCCGGTGCGCACTAATTGTTATCGATGTGGAGGTCTGCATAACTCAAACAAGTGTAGATTTAAGATAGAAACGTGCTATAATTGTGGCATTAAAGGCAATATTAGCAGAGCTTGCAGAAACAAAGCAAGAGAAAGCCAAGACACCTCTCCAAGTGGAAAGGGAAACGTCAATTTACTTCTAATGACACCTGCAGTGCTCTTCACATAGCAGAAGGGGGCGATACAGGAACAAACAAAGAAACAGAAAAGATGTACACAATCTACAGTTTAGTGAACATGGATATTCCAAAAGTAGATCCCTTTACCATTAAGCTTGATGTAAATGGAAAGCATGTAGAATTTGAAGTGGATACTGGCTGTAGTGTTACCATAATGAGCCAAGCAGCTTATTCTAAATTATGGAACAACAAACAAGCACCAGCATTAGGAAAGTGCACAATTAAATTAAAAACATAACAGGCCAGCTAGTGGATACTTTAGGAGCAGCTGTAGTGACATACAAAGAAAAAGTCAAGTAAATTACCATTAGTGGTGGTGGCTACTTCACAGCGAAAGTTACTAGGCAGAGGGTGGCTTTCAAAGGTAGAAATGGATTGGAGAGTGTTACATCAATTGACACAAACAAGCTGTCAGAGGCTATGTGATGTGTTAGAAGTGCATGGAACTGTGTTTAAAGAGGAACTGGGCACCTTACAGGGAGCAAAAGCAAAAATATACGTTGACGGCAACACCAACCCCTAATTTTTCAAACCCAGATCAGTCCCCTATGCCATGAAGCCTAAAGTGGAAGCGGAGCTGGAACGACTGTTAAAGGAGAAGATTATAGAACCTGTGCAGTTTTCAAACTGGGCAGCACCTATTGTACCTGTCTTGAAACCGGATGGCTCTGCGTATCAGTGGGGATTATAAACTCACTGTAAATAGAGTGTCCAAACTGGAGCAGTATCCAATCCCCAAGATTGAGGATTTATTTGCCATCCTGGCAGGAGGAGAGAGATTCACTAAACTAGACATGAGTCATGCATACCAACAGGTTGTATTAGATGAGGGGTCCAAGGAGTATGTGCCCATAAATACCCATAAAGGACTGTTTAGATATAATCGGCTTCCCTTTGGTGCTTCTTCAGCACCTGCTATATTCCAGAGGACTATGGAGGGGTTGTTGCAGGGGATCCCTAATGTGGCCGTATACCTAGATGACATCTTGGTCACAGGACACACAGAAAAGGAACACCTCTAGAGTTTGACAACAGTGTTAAGCAGCCTGGAAGCTGCAGGTCTGCGCCTTAAACGGAGTAAGTGTACTTTCCTCAAGAAAGAAGTGGTATTTCTAGGACACAAAATAGATGCCACAGGTTTTCACCCGGTGCAAGACAAAGTCAGGGCAATACAACAGGCCCCAGCTCCTAAGAATGTAACAGAATTAAAAGCATAGCTGGGACTATTGAATTATTATAATAAATTCCTTCCCAGTGTATCAACACTGTTGACAGCCCTGTATGCACTGTTACGCAAAGATGTGAAATGGATGTGGGGAGCTAAACAACAAGAAGCCTTTGAAGCATCAAAGAAACTGTTACGGTCATCTGATGTGCTAGTCCACTATGATGCAACTAAAGAGCTGATCTTGTCTTACGATGCTTCACCATATGGAGTAGGGGCTGTTCTGTCGCACTGTATGCCTGAGGGTGTAGAAAAACCAATTGGATTTGTATCCAGAACATTGACAGAGGCAGAAAAGAATTACTCTCAGCTGGACAAAGAAGGTTTAGGAGTGATATTTGGAGAACAAAAGTTCCACAATTACATATATGGTCGACATTTTACAATCTGTACAGACCATAAGCCATTGATCACCCTATTAAATGAGATGAAAGCTGTTCCACAGATGGCATCACCCAGAATCCAGAGATGGGCAGTAACCTTAAGAGCATACGAATATACAATTCAGTATAAGCCCGGAAAAGATTGTGGTAATGCAGATGATTTTAGTCGCATTCCATTGCCAGAAAGCCCACCAGCAAGAATGACTGAAGACAGATTATTATTGATGGACCACATGGACATGCCCCCGGTAACTGCATCACACATTAAGGCATGGATAGGGAAGGACCTAGTGTTGGCGAGAGCATGTGCTCAGAGGTTGGCCGGCACGAGTACATGAAACAGAGATGAGGCCCTTTTTCAGAAAAGACGAATTGAGCGTACTAGATGAATGCATACTCTGGGCAGCCAGGATTGTTATACCAAAACCAGGCTGAGTGCAAATCGTGAATCGGTTACACCAGGCTCACCCTGGGTCTACACGCATGAAAGGTCTAGCTCGAAGCTACATTTGGTGGCCAAAAATAGATGAAGACATTGAAATGCAAATCAAAACTTGTGAAACATGCCAAATACATCAGAAAGTTCCAGCTCAAGCACCACTGCATCCTTGGGAGTGGCCCGATAAACCATGGAGAAGACTACATATAGATTATGCAGGCCCATTCCTAGGAAAAATGTTATAATAGACGCACATTCAAAATGGATAGATGTTTACCCTTCCAATACATCGACAGCTTCAGCAACAATAGAGAAACTTCGTCACAGCTTTACCATCCCGCATCTAATGATTTAGTAGAGAGGGCTGTGCAAACTGTGAAAGAATATTTGAAGAAAACACCAGGAAACACTGTGGAAGTAAAATTGGCCAGAGCATTGTTTAGAGTTACAGGATTACACCACAATCAACAACAGGCTTGTCTCCGGCCGAAATGCTCATGGGAAGAAAATTCCGATCTACACTGGATCTTCTACAGCCTGACCTAAAAAGGAAAATTCAGAAGAGAAAACTGCGACTCAAAGAAAGACATGACAAACATTCCAAGCTCAGAACATTTGAACGAGGAGATCTGGTTTATGACAGGAACTCTGGACCAGGGGAAAAGTGGATTTTAGTGATTGTGCAAGATTCAATGGATCCTGTTTCATATACTGCTAAATTAGGAAATGGACAAATAGTGAGACGCCATGTGGATCAAGTCAGAGTGAGAGAAAAAATACACACCCCTGAGGAAAGTCCAGCAGTTATTCCAATAGACCAAGAGATAACTACAGAGTCAGGAAGCACCACATTGCAGGGAGAACGGTTAGGTACTTCAGAGATGGGGTCACCAGAAAGGGCTGAGCAACAAACAGCACCAGAGGATCCTCACAGAGATGGTCAAAGCAGGAATCCTGGAGAGACATCTGTAAATAGTTCTGTGCAACAGGAAGTACCAAGACATTCAGAGAGGACGAGAATACCTCCAAATTATGTCAAGGACTATGTTAATTAGATATTCATGGACAAGATAGTAGTAGCAACTTTAGAAGGGAGGAAGTGTAGTGACGTTGGCTGGCTAGGACGTCACTTCCGAAAAGAGGACTGAAGCACGACTGCAGACCCCCAGAAGTATTCATAGCGACATGGTTAATAGCATTAGGACTAACAGTATTGTGCAATTAAGAGGAATAATCACCAGCATGGATATGTTATAGACCATATAATAAATAGTTGTTCTGTTTGGGTTACCCTGGGTAGAGTGTCTTTATTGTGGGGAATTACACTATGAGGAACCCAAGATACAACATAAAAACTTGTCTTTTTAATTCTGTGCATCCAAATACTTGTAATTAAAAGTTTTAAGAATTAAGCCTACTGTTTATTATTCTGTCCTAAACCAGCAGTTTGTCATCCAAACTATTGTGACACTAAATTATTTATTAAATAAACGGGGTGTGTGTGTTCATCACATTATCCTCCATTTTATTGCAGAGGTACCGTGCAGTTGAGCGAAAATTGTAAAGGGTACTTAAGTTGAAACCTCCAGACAAAAGGGGTACAGTTTCAAAAAAAGGTTGAAAACCCCTAGCCAACAGTATAAACTATCAGGAATAGATAAGGAAAATGTTGACTAATACAATACAATAAGATTTATTTTAAGTTGTTGAAGGGCACCGATCTCTTAAACCAGGAAGGTCTGATAAACCCCTAGGTATGACTATATGTTGATGGACATTACATAAGCAAATTAAATATCCTTTTTTGGAATACCATGTTCCTTCTCAAAAATGTGTTTTAATATTAGCCTTTAATAATGGAAAATGGCAGCTTCAATTAATTTTCATGTATCTATTCAATGCAATGTTGTTTCTTCATTGTAATAAGAAATACGTTTCAACATTTACATTTTATTTTGTTTCTTAAAAAAAAAAAAAGTTTTTGGGGAGAGTAAAAAATACATTAACTTTGATTCATGTACTAAGGGTTACTCTTAAATTAATTCACAATCTAGTTTGTCGTAAACTGTGCATGCAAGACTTAGAAACTCAGCTTTTAGCTGAGTAATATATCCCAAAAACTGGGCTGAATTCGAAAATGCGAGAATTTGGGACATAAATGAAAATAGGGGAACTCTGTAAAACGGTGATTACATTAGAGATAAACTAATGTATCCTGTAACAAAACTGTAATAGTTGTTTTATTAGTACAGCAAAATACCACATATTTTAATTGAAAGGTTGTGGAAAGCAAATCTCTCTCTCTCTCTGATCGCAATGTTACAAATGCCTACAAGCTTTCCCACTCATGTGACGACTTAGTCCTGTGAGAGACAAGGACCAATCAAAATGCAAGACTTGTATACGGTTCCATCCCAAAAACTGTGCCTGTGTCATACCTCAATTGCCGACACTGAAGTGGCAATATTGCTGCGTGTAAAAGGGGAATTTAGAAAAGGAAATGAGCCTGCATTTTCTGTGGGAATATGGCTTAAGGGAAAACAATTAAGTGTGCATAGAATCTTTAAAGATTTCGACCGATAGGCAAAAAGTTTACTGTGCCTTGAAAATCTCTCCATGGCAACGCTGGGGCAGTCACGTAAAGAAAAAAAAGAACACCAAAACAATCTAAAGCTTTTCTGTTTTTTTTTTTTTTTTTTTTTTTTTTAAATGACTATTTACCCCAATATGAGTATTGTGGTTTTTCTTAGAATTCCAGGTTTCATCACAGCCTCGGACATTACCAATAAATAACTTATCTTATAATAATAATAATAATAATAATAATAATAATAATAATAATAATAATAATAATAATAATAAATGAATTCGACCTGTACGTTCTTGTTCTTCTTTGTACCTAGTAGTACACATTAACTGTCATGGTTTGTGAACTGTTTTTTTTTTTTTTTTTTTTTTTTTTGGACATTTATGTATTTTAACTTAATTTTACCCTTAAGTCGTTTTGTGCAACGGTTAACTAACTTACAGGTAATACTTAAGTATAATAGTAGAATTACTTAAGTTTCCACAAAGAGATTTCTCTTAAGTTTTTTATGCAACACACTTATACTTAGAGCACATTTAAGGAGAAATCTAAGGGGGAAATTTCACTTAAGATGTTTTATACAAACAGATATACAGCTGGCTAGTTAGACAGATAGATTAGACAGATTGACAGGTAGTTAGACATAAATAGGTAATTAGACAGCTAATTAAACATACAGTAAAACAGATAGCTAGTTAGACATATTAACAGCTAGTTAGACACAGCTAGCTAATTAGACAGTTAGCTAGTTAAAAATGTGTGTATGCATTTTATTTTTCTTCTCTCGCCTGTACCTTTTCATGTTGTCAATGCACAGCAGCCAATGCGTTTCAGCGCATGCATTTCTGTTTATCTGTACAGCTAGTAATCAGCTGGCGTGTGAGCTGCTGTGTACTGTCTAACTGTTATAGTGCACAGTGAACAATGTGAACAACTCGTATTGCCTGCGCCACTGTGCATGATCAAGCAAATGTATCTCTGTCTTTTCTAGGACAGATTGTACTTTGAGCACCCCCACTCACCACCCCTATTCTCCTTTTTGTGGGGTTTTAATAGAAAGTTGCCTGTGCTTTTGTGGTCCAATAAGATTAATAGTTATGGAATACATTTTACATAAACCAATCAGAACCCGAAGTGCCCAGGTATAGCAACCATTGCCTGGGACGTTAATATAAACTTGTGAACCCACAAAAACAGGGGTAGTCAGATGAACAGAGCAGGTTAACAGGCTTAATCTGTAAAGAAAGTAGTGCTGGGGCGCAAGCAATGACCATAATACCGCCCTAAGAACCGCGCATTCAAAATCATAACATGTTTATTTGAAAGAGTACTGTACGTACTAGTGTTAGATGTTTACATTCACATATTCTACATCATATACAAAGTATTAGTACGTACAGAAAAAAATAATTGCAAAAAAAAAGGCAACCGCAGGACAAATAATACATTTAAAAAAAAGCCTTTACACATGTTTTTGTTATGGTTTTGCATTTAAATGGGACCTCAACACAAACATTGGTTTCCACAGACTGCACTATTATCAGCGATGTGTATGCAACGGAAGCTGCTGGTAGACTACAAAAACTTAGGCTAGGTAGTTATTATCTTAGTATGTTTCTATTCTCTATGAATTAAATTCTATTCACTTAAAAATGGACTCAAATGGGGGAAAAATAAGGGGCTGCAGTACCAGTTCTAGATCCTATTTGGGAACCATACTTTTCATGGAAGGACGCAACCTCAGAGCCCCTTTAAGAAATTACACTGCCAGGAAATGTGCCCCAGGGGACACCGAGTCAATTTTGTCATGGCACACTGATATTGCTGCCAGGTATACCTTCAAAGTTTTCCTGCATCAAACAAGTGTTATAAGGTTAATTAACTCGGCTGTGGCAAAGAGGTCGACTTGGGCAAGTCGAAACCTCTCCCAAATTTGTTTCATCACTTGAGGATGCAGCCTCCACTCCGAGCTGTCTGGAACTCCTCTGGACAGGAGGTCTGCTGCCTGGGGAGGTGAACCACCCTGATGGAATGCAAGTTTTTGTGTGTCCAGGACAGGAGTCTGTGCGCTGTGTAGTGAAGGCCCATTGGGCGCAGGCCTCCTTGGTGATTTATGTAGGCTACCACTGTGGTATTCTCTGTCTGGACCAGCACATGCTTGTGTGCTAACTGCTGGTGAAAATGGGATAACACCAGGCTCACTGCTTGCAGCTCTTGCGCATTTATGTGCCCTTGCTACCAATGTCCCTTCCACTGACCTCTTATTCCTCTACCGTTCCAGACCACTCCCCAGACCAGGCTTGAAGCGTCTGTAGTGATCACTTCCCTTCTGTGAGGGGATCTGAGGGGAGATCCGAGGCGTAGATTGCTGGGACCGATCCACCACTCCAGTGTCTTCCGGCATTGTCTGGACACTCGCACCAGCCGGTACCGATCTCAGACCGGGTGCACCTTGAGCGTATTCACCCAGGTTTGAAGCGGGCACATTCTCAGCAGCCCTAGTGGAAGCATTCTCGAGGCGGCTGCCATCAGCCCCAACAACCTCTGATATACTTTGACCTGTAGGAGAGTGACCTCTCTGAATAGGGAGAGTGTGGTTTCCAATGACCGAATCCTGTTCCAACAGTGAGGCAACCATGTTCACAGAGTTCAGTTTGATCCCCAGGAGCACTGTGGACTGATACCATACGAAGATCGTGCGACGGATCGGGACGTGAAAATAGGTGTCTTGCAGGTCAATCGATGTGAACCAGTCGCCCGGTTGGACGGACTGCGGGATACGCTGTGCTGTGAACATGTTGACCTTCCTCTGTTTGAGGAACAAGTTGAGGACCCTGAGGTCCATAGTTGGTCTGAAATTCTTGGACACCAGGAAGTACCTGGAGTAGAAGCCACTGAGGGCATCACTTGGACTTACCAAGCATACACTGTTCTTCCTTTGAAGACTGGTGATCTCCTGATGAAGGAGTATCACCCTCGCTGGTCCTACGGTGGGGAGGAACACACCCTTGAAGAGTGGCAGAGTGAATCCATGTCTCATAGTCGATATCACCCAGGAGTCCTGGGTGCAGCCTTGCTATGGGTCGTTGCCGTTGGTGGGGTTTTGGTGGCAGCCGGAGCCCCTCAGGGGCGATCTCCCTTGGGCTGGGAGGGGGCGGGTCTTTCTTAGGCCCCGCCTCGATCTCCAGCCAGAGAACCGGTTACCCCTGGCCTGTGGTGGTCCCCTGCCGCTAGCCTTGCCTCTGCCTGCTTGCCTACTCTGTGGTGGAGGGCAGTGTTCAGACCCTTTTACCCCAGCAGGTTGCAAATGCCACCTTGGGCGCTGACTGTAAGCCAGAATGCGCGAAAACTTTGAGGCGACCTCTGTGGCCTTGAGGGACCTTTCAAGGCTCACATCAATGGTCACCCCAAAAGACTGCCCTGGTGTAATGGGGGCATCCAGCAGCGTCACCGTTCTCAGTCTCCACGACCTTGGCGTGTTTCAGCCACAAATGCTGGCGAGCGGCCACCATCGCTGCCTGCGACCTCCCTGATGCCTGACCTAACTCCCCCATTAGGTTAGTCATCGCCTTAGCAACCGCCTGGAGCTCCCCTGTGTCTGCCTCTGTAGCTCTGTCCTGCAGCCTCTCCGCCAACTGGTTTTGGTAGAGTACCAGTATGGCCATGGTGTTCGCTGCTCGCACTGACAGCGCTGCCGACACGTATGCTTTTTTTAACATCGTGTCCGTTGTACTGCAAGGCTTGGACGGACAGGTTGGGTCCTTATCACTCTTGGTGGAGGTGGAACCTTGCACCAACACCGTGACCATGTCCCCAATAGTGGGGAATGTGCCTAGGCCTGCTTCTTAGGCTCCTGCAGTCAGAAGCAGAGACCAAATCCAGGAAGTCTTGGCATAAGGGGAGGGCATGCTATGGGTGCCCTTTTTACTAGAAGAAGCAGTTTCCCTTTCCCTCCTGTTCCGCCAGCCAGGGGACGTCCATAGCTGCAGCTGCACGCTGCATTAGCACCCGGAACCTTTCCCTCTGCATGTGTGGAAAGGACGGCAAGGTGCTCCCCACTGTGGCCTGCCAGATGGAGGTGGCTGGGTCTGAGACGTCCGACCTTGATGCTGAGGACAGCTCGTCTGGGCTAAGGGGTCTAGGCAGAGGGGATGGGGAATGAGACTGTGGGGGCTGGGGCTGCCCGGTGGTAGGGGGCAGCCTGCCCTGAGATTTTAATAGGGTCTCCAGCATGGTTTGCTGACCCATTACAGTCTCTGCCAGCTCCGCGAAGCACCACTCGGCTGAGCTTGGGCGCCTTCGAGGCCACTGTGACGGTGATCATCTGCACCTGCGTGGGGAAGGGGAGCAGTGTCTGCGTGGCGACCTCCTGTCCCCTGGTGAAGGGGAGTGGTGCCTGCACGGTGACCGTCTGTCCCCTGGTGTGCGTCCCCTCGAGTGGTACCGCCTCAGTAATGGCCGCTTGCTAATCCCTTAAAGGGGAAGAAACCAGCTCTAGTCAGAAAAATGACGCGAGAATAAGCGAGAGCACTCTTACCAGCACTCAAGAGTGTAATTTTACTGTGGATTTATTAAACTTATTTGGTTAAACCAAACAAATCAGCCAAATTTGGTACGCGCAAGCAAAAGCTATCTACGACCTGTCTCAGTGAGATGAGAGAGAAAATGGCGATGTGCTACTGTGAGGACGTCCCTCTTCAACAGGTGGTGGAAGGGACTTCTCCCTCACAGCAGGGCCCCGATAGGACATCTTTTGTATATATGCTCAGAGAGGCTCTCCCATTCGGTAATGGTTGTCATACAAATGGAAAGGGAACCATAAACTTAAAGCATTAATTTAATTAAGACTGTAAAATATACATATATAAAAAAAGGGACAGTGGTCTTTTTGTTGATTTGTGTTGTGTAAATTTCCTTTATATTGTGTTTTTTTTTTTGGTTTTCATAAATCATCTCTTATGTGTTATTTTTTTTCCCTTTCACATTGTGGTGAGATTTTTTTTATTTTTTTTTGTATTCTTATTAGACTTCATTATCTACCACCAATGTTCAAGTGTGTGTGTGTGTTATATATGTATATATATATATATATATTATATATATAATATATATATATATATATATATATATATATATATATCTATATATATATAATTTTATTATTATAAATAATAATAATAATAAATAATAATAATAATAATTATAATAATTAATATAGAAAAGGTACATCCATGTTTCTAAAGGCAGAATTAATATCAATTTAGTAATAAATATATAAATGTTATAAAATTTTCCCTTCCGGAAGTGATTACAGAAATGTACTGTGATAAATATGTGTGCTTTTATACTGACACACTTGACAAAAGGTAATTGAACAACAATTAATTGTCCTCATTTAACACTGTAAACTTAAATAATTTTAACATTTGCAGTTTCCAAGTTAAGGTTATATTTCCAAGTTAAGGTTAGAGTCTGTTTCTGTGTGACTCTCGTTTGTCGATTTAACATGGGTGGAACACGCTTGTTGACATACTGCTCAAGCGCATATTTTGTATTTTATAATTGGAAGCTTCCGTCGTTTTTAAAAAAGTATAATTTATTGAATTCACTTCTATATTCATTATCAAATACATTTATGTGCTGAAAAACAACCATGTTTTGATGATAAGTAATATAATAATAATAATAATAATAATAATAATAATAATAATAATAATAATAATGTATAGATAAAGAAATCTGTGCTCTTTGTTAACACAAAAAGGGTTAAAAAGTGGCCTAACAGGACATTTTTTTAAACAGACATACCACAACCTAAAATAACCTTAAAATGAAGTCTAAGACAGACGTTGCCTAGGGACCATGTCAAAAACATGTTGTGCATTGGTTACTTGTTTGTTGCCCGACGTTATACATCAGTAGATATATATACATCAGTATAACGTCTTGTGCCCACTGGGTTCCATGTCTTAATGAAGTTCGTTGATAACTAACGTGAACCTGATGGACACGATAGTGTCGAAAGGCGTTGTTTGTTTGTATGTTTGTTTGTTTTTATAGTCATGTTTTAAAGTAATAAAGAGATTTTTTTTTTAAGAAAATAAACAAGCAGGAGTTAGACAATTGATCCTTTTGAAGCAAAATAACGAGAGTGCGACCGTGCATGTCTCTAAGGAAACTGTTTTGGTAAGCCACTTAAACTGAAAGTTTGGCTGAAAGAATTTTGAACTTTTGCATTGCCGTAGAGATTACTTTTACTATATGTAATTGCCTGGTCAGCACCTCGTTAATATCAGGCAGTTTAGTGCACAAATGACCTTTCTTGTTTATATATATATATATATATATATATAGTATATAGTCAAATGTTTGAGTATACCTGCTTGAAACCAGGTTTTTCATGATTATCTATGCTTTTAACTGTATAAACTTGTCTATAAATACTTAATATTTCATTATATGATACGTGTACTTATATAAGCTGATAATCACAAGTGAATTGCATTCAAAAATTTAATTTTTAAATGAAAATGTAAATCTTGTCAGTTTCAGTGAAATGGTCACCCAAAGCAAGGGGATTTCAGTCTGAAGCCCAAGTCAGTTAAAAGTCTGAAATGTGTATAACATGGTGTTAGAACATTGGCCTAAGTATAAAAGTGTCTTTGTTAGATGTTCTCTGAGTTACCTAGCATGATACCTAATTAACCTTGTGTCACCAATTATTGTTAACAGGTGAGGGTCCATGATTACTATAAATATAGGTAGCATAGGCACAAGTTTGTCATTCCTGAATGTAAGGGAACATAAAATGGCAAAATACGCTCAGCTAAACAAAGAAAAAAGACAGTCTGTAATTACTTTAAGAAATGAATGTCAATCTTTAAGACAAATCGCAAGAACTTTGCAAGTGTCTGTAACTGCTGTGGCCAAGACCATCAAACGATTTGAAGAAACTGGCACTCATGAGGACCGAACAAGGGCAGACAGGCCAAGGGCGACCTCAGAATCAGAGAACAAGTTCATTCGAGTCACAAGTCTGCGAAACCGGTGATTAACTGTCCCTGAAACACAAGCTCAGCTAAATGCTACTAGAAGCACAGATGTTTCAACATCAACTGTTCAGAGGAGATTGCGTGAAGCTGGCCTAACTGGAAGAATTGCTGCAAAGAAACCATTGTTAAGAGTGCAGAATAAGACGAAGAGACTTGCCTGTTCCAAAAAAGTTGGTCTTATGGACTGATGAGTCAAAATGTGAAATATTTGGGTCCAACCACACAGTATTTGTAAGACGCAGAGAGCATGAGCTCATGAGTTCTGCATGTGTGGTTCCCACTGTCAAGCATGAAGGAGGCAGTGTCATGGTCTGGGGTTGCTTTGCTGGTGACAGAGTTGGTGATCTTTACCAAGTCCATGGCAAGCTCAACCAGCATGGCTGTCATAGCATACTTTAGAGGCATGCCATTCCATCACGATTACGGCTAGTTGGGCAGTCCTTCATTCTTCAGCAAGCTAATGAACCCACCTCAAAGTTGTGCAAGAACTATCTGGCAAAGAAGGAAATGAAGGACAACTCAATCTAATGACCTGGCCTGCCCACTCTCCAGACCTCAATCCCATAGAACTTGTATAGGATGAACTGGACAGAAGATTAAAGCAATGCTACCCACAAGTGCCCTACATGTCTGGGAATTGCTGCAGAAGAGCTGGGAAGACATGTCGGGTGATTTCCTGCTGAAACTTGTTAACCGAATGCCTCGGTTTGTGAGGCTGTTTTTAAGGCAAAGGGTGGCTATTTTGAGGAATCCAAGATTGATACCATTTTCAATTTTCTTGAACATTGCTTGATACTCCTTATGTTTTGTATTATATATTGTAATATATGTTTTCATTTTCAAGTATTTACAGAAACATATACAAGGTAAAACATTGTCAATTATGAAAAAAACCTAGTTTCCAGCAAGTGTACTCAAACTTTTGACTATATAATGAGGAAATTCTAGCCTTTTGGGAATGCATTGATAGTTGGGGACAGGGGTGACAGGGGTTATTTTTACTTATTATTTTATTTGCCCAGGTGTATGGATATCTAAAAACAACTGTTTTTATTGGGTGTCCGACAGCAGAAAATAAAATAAAGGTTTTGATTGGAAACTACAAACTTTTGTATATTTGTTTTTGTTATTATAAACGGTTACTAGCAATTGTATATTATATCTGTTTATTTTTTTTATATTACTATTAGGTGTACCAGAACACTAGCATTATTAATATTTTGTTTAAAATACCCTAGTAGTATTATCGATTGTGTATCTCTATGCTACTATTATTTTCATCTGCTCTTATAGTATACTGCAAATTCTGGTTACCATACAGTATTTGAATTGAATTACATTGCACTATATATGTATTATTACTGAATTTGGTACTTGTATTTATTTTTCCTGGGTAATTGTGTAAAAATGTGTTGGCATCTTCCAGGTGGAGGGACCGCGTCAAAAGAACAAATTCATTTAACTGAAAACAATATCAATAGGCTAAGTATGGGAGCTTTCAGCCAGTTCAACATTCTACCGCTGAGAACCAGGATCATCTTGCTTAACTTTAGCAACTTTTTTAACGTTCAGTGTTAACTCCCATTCAAATACATCTGGATCACAGCAGACAAATTAATTTTAAGCCTTGTCTGTGCTCTGGGGCAGAGCAACCAGGGCGGGGTTACAAACATATAGACATTAAGATAGATAGCTAGTTAGACAGATTGTCAGAAAGCTAGAAAAACAGATGCTATTCTTTTCAATGTGATAACAACAGACAGACAGTACCTGACTCTTCAGTTTTGTTGACTCCAAAGTAATTCTCTATGTCTTCCATGGATCTCCAGTGAGTTTGAAAGTGTATAAATTCCACTAGTTTCAGTTTCACCAGACTGAGGGATTAAAACAGAAAAAAAAAAATCTTTCATCATTTCAGAAAAAAAACAAGATCTCAGTACAAATTCTGTGATCTGAGTACAATGTTTCAAACAACAGAAAAACTACTCTGGCCACTTTCTGTGGGATTCATGAGAAAAAAAAAAAATCAACAATGGAAGAATTAGGAAGAAACAATTACAAAAGAAAAAATAAATGAGAAAGAAAAGAAAGAATAAAAAAGAAAAAAGAAAAGAATGTAATTTGAATAAACAATAAAATGAAAAATGATGAAAGAAAGAAAATTAGATCTTACGCAACGGTGAGTGTAAACTGAAACTCTGTGTTTTTGCAGAATGAAAATTGCACGTCCAGTGGCAGATTGCAAGTCTTCTTAATAGCCACGCATTTCGGCATTCCTTTTGCATAGGTCTTCCATCTTAGTGAAAAGTAAAGAGAAAGTGTGTACAAAGCAGGCATAGTCAGCTAAGAACTACAGCTCCCAGCATGCCTCTGAATGTGTGCCAATGGCAAGGTATGCTGGGAGCTGTAGTTCTTTAAAGAGCAACTATCTGGGATTTTTATGAACTGCATTTCAGTCCCCACATGTTGCTCCAGCTGTTTAAGTAACATCCCTGCAATTGTAACCTTCATTGTTAACATTCTGACAAGTTTTTACTCTTCCAAAGAAGTCCTCAAAATAATGTCCGCCGTTCATGGAGTGCAGATTTTGTGCAGCATAAAGGCTGGGTTATATTCCATCGGCCGACCGTTGCTCGACTGAAAACCCAGCTGCAGCAGGTTGCTCTTTTATCACCTGATCAACCCAGCCCTGTTATCGTCCATCACTGAACTATGAACGCACGCAACAAAGTAGATCAACTTGATACATTTATATGAAAGAAATGCATATTAAACAATCACAATTTGGTGGATATCACCGGCTTGTCCCAAGAAATTAAATTAGGTGACAGAGTTTTTCACTACCCAGATTGTTATCGCCATAGGTGCTGAGCGTTATAGAAAGTCTGATAATAGAATGTTCTCAGAATTTAGATAAATAAATAAAAGTGCATAAATATATATATATATATATATATATATATATATATATATATATATATATATATATATATATATATATATATGACACACACACACACACACACACACACACACAAACACATTTGCAGTGAATCAGCTTATAATCAGCTCTACTGCATATATGCAGAGAGTCTGTCGCCCATTTGAGCACTGTAATAACCATAATAAGAAGGTCAGCGACGAGGTCAAAGTTCAACTGATTTACACTCTCAGCGACTAGTTTTCCAGCAGGGCGACTGTCGGTAGAAAATATAAACTGCACGTTGACCCGACAACTAGCGGTCATTTTTCTGTCCAACGACGGTCGGGCGATGTCGTATAAACAAACCTTAAGTCATGAGATCTATCCTGAAAATGCCAAAAAAAAAAAAAAAAAAAAAAAAACCCTATTAATATTCCACACAAATGGTTCAGCATGGTGGCTTGTTATTGCTGTGCCCCTATTCTGTAAGAAACAAGATAAACTTTGCGTTTATCTATGGAGGCGATTTTGTGATCACATGACTTGCACTGCACAGAGTCTCCACATCTTTGTGTGTGGAACTTTGAAAATGTAAAAACTAGTCAGAATGTTAACAGTGAAGGTTCGAATTTCAAGGATGTCACAAATCAATATGTGGGGACTGAGAACTAAATTCTTTAAAATCCCTGAAAGTTGCTCTTTAGTGCTGTGGTCTTGTATCAACCAAACTATAGACTTCTACTACAGTGCAAAACAAGGGCAGTCAGCTAGGAACTACAGCTCCCAGCATGCCTCTGTAGCCGCAGCTATGTTGAGGCATGCTGGGAACTGTAGTTCTTTTTTGATTGGTTGCTATGTACCTAAAAGTCTTCTTTCGTTGGTTCAGCTCTTTCTCTCTATTCTGCTTCAAGATGTCCAGTTCATCCTCATTGGGTTTCTTTGCTGCAACACAAGTCACATTTATACTCTCATTAATAGGAATAACTAGCTACCTGTCTACCCAACTAACTGTATGTTTTGCTATAAAACTAGCACGCTAGCTGTCTAACTAGCTATCCAAATAGCTATCTGTCTACCTAGCTATCTGTCGGTCTGGCTATCTTAGAAAGCAATAATAATGATACATTCATTTTTATTTTTTTTCTTATCAATGAAAAGTCTATATTGGTAGATTTCCAATAATAATAATAATAATAATAATAATAATAATAATAATAATAATAATAATAATAATAATAATAACTTGGCTTGCCACAACCCTTTAAAGGATTAAACGGTTAAGATATGGATGGATGGATGGATGGATGGATATTAACCATTTCTGTGCTAAGGCCCTGGTAATTCCCTGTGCTAGAGGCATTTTATGAATTTGTGAATCTACTGGTTTACATAAAAATTACGCTATTTTCCAGTCTAGATACCCCTGGCAAACCAAATATTGTTTTTTTTTTTTTTATTTTGGTTTTTTTGGTCAGACTCTGAAGTTTCTATTGGTGCCATTATTGCGATTATGATTAAAAAAAATAAAATCTGGGCTATGCCCGACTGTGGCCGGGAGCTCCCAGGGGGCGGAGCACAATTGGTCGAGCGCTGCCTAGGTTGGGAGGGCTCAAGTCAGCTGGGTAATCCTTGTCTCAATAGTGCACACCAGCATTCCTGTTGATGGCTGGGTGCCTGAGATGTCAGCTGTGCTGTCACCAGATCTGCATTGTTCTTCGATGCCATAGGTCTAGTGACTGAGCTGTGTACTTGCAGTGTGTAAAAAGAGGTCGGTTTGACAGTGCACGTTTCAGAGAATGTCTGAGTGCGCTTGTCTTTACCTCTCCTGAGTCACTGTAGGGGTTGCAGTGGTGAGAACGGGTCTTAAAAACAATTGCCCATTCCAAATTTAAAAATAAATAAATAAATAAATACATTTACAAAAAGGTAAACATGAAATTAATTAAAGTTCATTTTTTTAATCGCATGCATTTTTTTTTAATTGTTTGACAGCAGCTTGTTTGATAGCAGTACTAAGGCAGTGCTGACCTGTGCCCTCTCTCAGCTCCACACTCTGATTCTTTTTCACCCAGCTGTTAAAGGGGAACCTGAAGCTTGCTCCTCCTGCACAGTCCTCCACGATCACTTTGGAACAGAACCAGCGTTTCCCCTGAAAGCGTGCATGTTCCAGTCTCACCAGCACGATATCTCCCAAACTCTCCTTGCAGTGCATTTTATATTGCTTGTGCTGCAAAGGCAAAAATAAAACATTAGCAATCTCTCCATCTAATGGATCTATTAGTTTGTCTATCTATCTACCTATCTGTCTAACAAGGGCTAGCTATTTGTCAACTAAAAAAAAAAAAAAAAAACAATTTCATTCTGTACTGTAACGTAAGCAATCTGTTTTGTTTGAAAAAAAAATTATGCTGTTAATGTATTGCTTGGAAGAAAAAAAAGAAGTAATATTTATTTATTTATGCATTTGTGTATATCAAGTGTTTAATAATGTATTATCAAAATTTTAAAAAAGTCTAAAACCTATTTCTCTCTCTAATTAGCTAGCTATGTTTCTATTTGTCTGTCTAACTAGCTGTCTTTCTATCTGTATGTCTCTCTAACCAGCTGTTATCTCGATTGTCTTTTTCTATTATCTCTGTTATCTCTTATTGGTCTACCTGTCTGTATAATTAGCTATCTATATTTGTCTACGTGTCTGTGTAACTAGACAACTATCTATTCCATTTGAAAAATTATCAAATGGAATAGAACTATCTAGTCCATTTGAAAAATGATCCTGTCGACATGGAGTTAACGTTGTTTCAGATATTTTTATTCCCTTAGAGAAATGTATGTTGGCAATAGGGGATGTTGTGGGTTGTGCTGAGTTTAAATTGGCATCTCTGATGAGTGGCTTGATTGTTGTTTTTTGGGTTCAGTTGATTTAGTCTCTAAAGTTGTGGAAAAGGGTATTGTTATTGATGATACGTTTTTTTCAGGTTTCACCACTCGCTGTTCCAGTGAAGAGAATAACTCTGTAATGTTCCCCCATTTTTAAAAAATGAAACTCTAGAAAGAGTTAGCTCGCCATGGGCAATTCATGTCGGGGTTAAAGAGAATCCCTTTGGGCTGTAAATCCCCCAGCTTAAGCATGTAGTATCATTTAGAAGACAGGTATTTATGGTGCTTAATGATGTAAATGAAGATTTAAATATTGCTCTTAAATTTAAGATTTAGGGTACAGAGCTTGTGGAGATTAGGAGAGTGGCTATGGACTTTTATAAAGAATTATTTTCAGCGGATATTGTGGAGAAAACTGGGGCCACAGTGCCTCCTGCAGAATCTCCCTCACCTGCTGAAGAGGATGCTAGAGGGTTAGGCAGCCTTCTAACTTTGGGAGAATTGACTGATGCCCTACTAGGGCTGAGTAATGGTAAAGTACCTGGACTCGATGGTTTCCCCGTCAAACTGTATAAAGCCTTTTGGCCTCTTCTGGGAGAGTATTTGTAAGAGGTTTTTGGAGAGTGTGTACAAGAAGGAGTGTTACCTCAGATTTACAGGAGAGCTGTTATTACTCTTCTTAAGAAAGGTGATCTGTGTGATATAAAAAAACTGGAGACCTGTATCAATTCTTGGTGCGGATTATAAAATAATTTCTAGAGCCCTGGAAAATCGTTTACATACTATAATAAGAAAGGTGGTGCATGTCAAACTTATTGTGTAAGTGACAGATCCATTTTTGATAATATTTTTTGGCAGCCTCCAAATTATTTGGTTTTAAGGCAGGTTTAGTTTCGCTTGATCAAGAAAAAGCTTTCGATAGGGTTGACTACCTCTGGAGAGCTTTGGAAGTGTTTAGGTTTGGGTCTGTTTGGCAGGGCGATTGTTCGGCACAATGGGGAATTAGTGTTGGTGTAATTTGTAAGTGAGAATTGTATGTGAAAAATTGTGTATCTTTTTGGAATAGATTTGTGTGATTAAATTATTGTTTACAAACAGGCGCTCAATTTGAAACTTGCTGCCTGCTAGGCTTGGTTGAGGGGAAGGGCAGCAAATGATTGGTTGTGCTGGTCCTCACAATCAGCATGTGGGCAGGTCTTGACCGAGTGTTCGTCAGCATAAAAACATCTGGTTGAGATGGATCTTGGCAATTGCAACGCCATGCTTCAGAGGGGAGCGGCGTATACTCAAGAGGAGAGCGTCCTCTCTGCAGAAACAAGTTGAAGAGCATTTTGACAGGTTGGTCCATCCCTCAGGTTTCCAGTGAGCCAGTGAAGATCACAGCTTATGCTGATGACATTACATTCTCTTATAGTAATCAATCAAGCAGATATTGTTCAGTTAACTCAAGGACTGTTTGAAAGGTTGTCATCAGCAAGGATAAACTTGGCTAAAAACAGTGGGTTGCTTATAGGAGACTGGAAAGGTGGCCGTCTTCCAGATTTACCCAGTAGATTACAAGGATGGAGCAAGGATGGAATCCTTTATCTGGGAGTATATCTAGGTGATGACAGCATTATAAAAAAAAATTGTGAGGGAATGCTGGAGAAGGTGAAGGTCAGACTCCAGAGGTAGAGGTGGCTCATCCCGCAACTCTCCTATAGATGAGTAATGTTGATAATAAATAACTTGATGGCCTCTAGCTTATTACACAGTTTATCTGTTTAGTCGTATCGTCTCCCCCCCCCCCCCCCGGAAACTTTGGTTAGGCAAGTTCAATCAATGGTAATGGATTTCTTTTGGAGTGGAGTGCACTGGGTGAGAAAGAGTGTGGTCTATTTGCCATTGGTTGAAGGGGGCATGGCCTTATAGACATTTCCAGCAGAATTGCTGCATTCTGGTTTCAAGCCTGCAGAGGTTGCTGTATTCCCCTGAGAGACATTCTTAAATGCAGCTTGCTTCTTTGTTCCTTCACCAGGTGGGTGGGATGGGGTTAGATAAAACTTTGTTTTTTTGTCAGTTTAATAAATTGGATCTGAAACAGCTGCCAGAATATTATGGCAGTTCATTTAAAGCATGGAAGCTACTGACAGTAAAGAGGGATCCTGGGAATGTAACCTTCTACTGGCTTTTAGAAAAGTCTCTTGTAGCAAATCCTGGTTTAAAAACTAAATTGGTGGGATTTCAACAGTTTTATAGAGCATTTAGTACATTTAACATGAATAGTACAACTGAGACAGCTACTAGATTATCGAAGCTTCACATGGAAGAGTTCAGAGTCCTTGATTTCAGAGCTAGGGAAAACAATAAGATTAATGGTTTAAGTAATCAAGATTACCGTTTTTAGAATGTTGTTAATAAGCACAATGAAGCTGGATTTTAGTTATTGTAATACTACAAATACTTTAGAGAGCTTTCAGCAGATTTGGTGTATAGATGATGTGTTGTGTGACATTGAAGATGGTAAACTGTGTGTGAAGTTTTGATATTGCGTTGTTTGAATTCATATAATTAGCTTTACTAATACTAATATTTAATTAATGAAACAATTGTGTTTAATGTTTTTTTCAATGTTTTTGACTTTTTTATAAGTGTTTAATAAAGTATTTTCAAAAATAAAATATCTAACTAGTTATCCATCTATGTATTTATCTATCTGTCTATAATGACTCATAATGAATATACTCACCCTTTCATTAAAGAAATGCAGTCCTGTGTGGTCCAATTTCATTTTACTACTCTGGCCTTTTGTGCCGATCAGAGTAATAGAGACAGAATCTATAGTTGAGGCATGAGAGCAGTCTGCAGTGATAATTGAGATGTGATAAGCATAACTGAGTTTGTTCCCCATTGTGAAGCTTACTGTTCTCAACTCCTAGACAAAGAAAAAAACAAAATGATTGTAATGACAAATTGCAAAATGCATTACAGTAGAAATAACTGTGCAATAGGAATCTCATTTAAAACTGCAGTTTAATGGGAATCTCATTGAAACTGCTGTGCAATTAGAGTCTTGTTAAAACTGCTGTGCAGTTTGAATCTTGTTGAAACTGTCGATCAATAGGAGTCTCATTGAAAAAAACAGCAGCTACTGAATGCCAACTCTCAGATAATGTAAAATACAATTGTATTTGGAAAATACAATTTAAAATTACAACATACATTTAATAAACAAAACTGATTTATATTTTACATAGTTCATTGGAGTTTTTAGCATTTTGATAAAGTGCTCTTCAGAGACAGTTACTGTTACAAGCACCTTTATTTTTTTGCTATCAAGATGCAGGTTTTTAACAAACAAGCGATCAAGCTGCCAAAGCTGTTTCTCTTTCTCCTTTGCAAAAGCTTGTAATAATAATAATAATAATAATAATAATAATAATAATAATAATAATAATAATAATAATAATAATAACAACTAGAATGGCCAGCGACTATAAGGCTTCCAAGGCACTAGCGAAGTGTTAGAATATGTGTTCCATAGTAAATATGGCCCTTTCTGCACTGTCTAATGAGCAACAAGCTTTTGACCGTTAGGAAAGGTCAGAGGTCACAGGCTAACATTATTTTATAGAGCAAACATGGGTTGCTGTAAGTGTTCCATAGTAACTATGGCCCTATTTGCACCCTATGAGGAGTTATAATCAAGTTTTTTTAATTGAACTTTAGGACAGGTTAGAGGTCACTGGCATAGACATATTTTCATAGAGCATGCATGGCTTACTATATTTCTTACATAGTAACCATGACCCTATCTGCACTCTCTAAGGAGTAAGCAACATTGGTCCATGTAGCCCATCTTGGATTGACAAAAACTTACCATTTGAATAAATTTTGATGCGCTCGTGTTTGATAAGATCCCTGGAAAGTTTCAGTTCAATCAATTCAGCGGTTCTGGAGGAGTTGCATTTTAAAGCTAAAATGTAGACTCCATAAATGTGGACTACGTGTCACGTCACGTGATATGTGGAATTGCACTCCCCTCCTCAATGTTTGAGGGCAGTAGCAGCAATGGTTTTTGTTGTTTTAGTATCTTCAAAATGAGTTACTAAAATACAAAATCCAATATGGCTGCCAAACCATGTGACCTATTTGCTCCATTTTTTCTTTCAGGGTCAGCTAGCCATAGCCATGTACTACCATACCAAACTGCAAGCGATTTCATGCAAGGATTTTTGTTTTATGGGCTGTTAAAGTCCTTGGCAGACGATAACAAATAACAACAGTGATACTACTATCATAACAGATGTTGTATTTTCCTCTGCAGGTGCAGAGCGTTGTTCATATGCACAGTACGCAAAACATTGTTACAGTGTATATCAACATGTGTAAGGCCGTGTGTTAACTAGAGTGCATCTCAACATGTGCAAGGTTGCATGTTAGCTAGGGTATAAAAGCAAAGGCGCGTGTGCGCTTCGGTGTTCTGTTCTGTGTTCTGTGTGTAACTGTGACTGAATAAACGGTGAGAGAGAGATTGATTGGAAATTTGTAGGTCCGTACAGCCTTTCGTATAAATGAATTGTCAAATGAATTAATGAATTACTAGATGAATTAACAGATATGTTTATGAATTACTGTATGAATTGACAAATTTATGGACAAATTGCTGGACAAATTGACCAATTCACAAATTGACAAACACATTAACAAATTGAAAATAACAAATTGACAAACACATTAACACCAACTAATGGCTAGAGAGTTTTGGCACAAATGGTACGCCATAATAAATCATATCTTGGTAAACAGGTTGTGGGGGTGGAGAGAGTGAGAGTGTCTAATGTTTCAGTGTTTGATTCTCCTTAAAAGCATGGAGCAATGCAGAGATTGGCATCACCTCTTCTCTGTCACTTGATGTTGGTGGTAAATATTCTCCCCTTATGTTTTCACTGACACACTCACTGACATCTGATTCAGTAGAAGAATTGTACGCATTTGAATTTAAATTGGAATCTGAATTCAGTATTATTACTAATACTTCTTTCTCACTGAACGATTTTCACCGGTTTACAAACACTGTTGACATTTTTGTGATTGGGATATGTACATGTAATTCAGTCAATATCTGGCAGAGGGTGCAAGGGACCAATAAAAAGGTGTTACGGAAACTTGGTTTTACAAGATCATGTGATCAGGGATTTTGTAGGCTCAGTAATTCAAGTTTAAAGTTGCAGAATGTACTGGTACGTTCATACTACTCAAATGGTTAAACATGGTGTTTGGTCAATCCACAGCTAGTTTGAAATCATTATCAGCTACAGTGTTTCCCAATCCTGGTCATGGGGACCCCCCTGTGTCTGCTGGTTTTTGTTACAACTGAACTGCTCTCATTAAGTAACTTGAAATGTTCAACTTTTTACATTGTTAGAACAATGATAATAAGGTCTGAATTAAGCACACTATTGGTTCAATTAAGAGTTTGATTGAGAGCAACAACACAAAACTGTTATTTAGTTCATAAAAAGTTGGGATATTTTAATTTCCTTATATAAAGTTTCTTATACGTATATAACTTGAACTCTCCAACTCTGATTAGGCAGATTGTTAGACCAAGACGAGTTACACAACTGAATGAATACAAGTGAGTAGAAAAAGGAGGACAAAGGTTATGAACTGTTATTGTATGAAGCAAACAATTGCAATATAAAAACAAAATAAAATTCCTCAGACAGAAATAAAAATGCATTGAGAAATAAACCCCGGATTTGTTATAAAACTCCCAAGGACATAGCTCTTTCAACTGTCAATATTCCCAAATGAATTAATCACCTAAACAGAAAAATATATTTAATGAAGAAAAAAACAAAACCAAGACTTGTTATGAGAATATGACATAGCATTTTCAGCTGCCAGCATTCTCTAATGTTGGCAGCACTTGCTACTTACTTACTATCTATATAAAAGGAAAGCCTGAAGATTGAAGACCAGAAGATTTTCTCTTCTCTCAACACAAACGCATGGGCCAGATGTGCTCTGTGTTAATTATGTTTTAGTATCATTATTTGTGTTTTACCTGCAATTTGACTTCTTATGTTGAAATTTACTTTTTACATATAGTATTTACCCTTTTCTCAGACTGTTAGAGATCCTACTGCGATAGACATTTGTGCTGAGATTGTACAAGAGAAAATACTGACCTTTCAAATAAAACATCTCCTCGAAAGAGATCATTTTAAACTAGTAAAACAACCCTGGACCTTAAAATCTTCCCTAAAAAGATTATCACTTACAACTTCGTATCAGTTACATGGACTAGGCTCTACTCCTTCTGAAAGGAACCACTCCGTCTGAATGGAGGGTAAGACAAAACTATATCTTGCAAGTTTATTAAGTCAAGTTTCCAAAGTCTATGTGCAGTCTAAACCCCAATGCTTATAGATACCTAACTACATATGTGTTCTAATAAATTCAATTAAATGTATGTATGTGTGCATGTATATACCTGTTCTATTCTGATTGTCCAACTGAGCAAAACGTGACAATAGAAAATGATATATTTTAAATAAATGACCCATATAGTTATTTCAAAACTATGTGAATGTATTTAAAATGTATTACAAATATACGAATAAAGATATAAATATATTTTAAATTACAAAATTGACAATATGACACATATATTTTAAATGTATTACAAATAAATACATTTTAAAATATTGCTTATATGGCCTAAAAATTTATTTAAATTAAATATCATTTGTATTAAAAATCAACACACCGTATATTGATATTATATACATTTTTGTGTATGAATAATATATTTCATGTATTATTATTATTCATTTGCATGCAGTATATTAACAAACAGTATATAACAATTTACGACACAGTCAGTTATATATACTATATATATATATATATATATATATATATAGCGGGGGCAGGAGAGAGAGAGAGAGAGAAAGAAAGAGAGAGAGAGAGAGATGTTCAAAAAACAAATAAAAGGTCAGAGTCCAGTGGAAAAACCTTAAGCTGTCCTTTTTTTTTTTTTTTTTTTTTTTGACAAATTAGGCTATTGGAATTTCTCATTTCCTTGTTCCTTTACAAAATACCTCTGAATCATTTCCTGATATGTTCCAGTGAACTTGTAAATAAAAAACAGACCCAAGCCTTTTCAAACTTAGAATTTATACAGTCTATCTGTCTAACTGGCTTTCTGTCTATTTGTCAAACTGGCTAGCTATCTCTTATGCAAGTTTACCATGGTAACACCCTTGTAAACTGTAGTAATAACACAGTATACCAGCATAGCAAATAATTGTAAATCACAGTCATTCAGAGTAAAGCATGGTGAACAACAAGTTGAAATGACAGGATAGCATATTAAAGTAAGGTAAAATATAATAAATCATTGGAAGAGAAACACAGACAGTTGAAAATGGTTATTCACCATAACCAATAATCTTGACAGTCACAAGAAGAGAAGAGGCCTGCTTCGGGGCACCCAAGTGACGCATCCAGCTAAGGTTGAGATCGTTGGTTCAAATCTGGGCTATGCCATTGCTGACTATGGCCGGGAGTTCAGAGAGTGCATAGCCTGAATTTGACCCAGCAATGGAAACCTTTCTTTTCTTTTAAATGTTTTCTTTCTTTCCTCCTTCATTCCTTCTTTGTCTCCTTTCTCTTTCTTACTTTATTTTTTACTCCACTCTCTCATGCCTTTCTTTAATCCTTCATTCTTTCTTTCCCTCTTCATTAATTCTTTGTTTTCTTCATTTATTTTCTTTCTTTCATTCATTAGTATTTTTCCCTTCAATTATTTCTTTCACTCTTGAATTCTTTCATTTTGATTATATCCTTTTCCCCTTCTTTCTCTCCTTTGCTTCCTTTCATTCTGTTTTCTTTTCCCTCCTTTTTTCTTTTCTCTTTTTTCCTTTCTTCCCTTTTATCCTTCTTTCCCACTTTCTTTCTTTCTTTCTTTCTTTCTTTCTTTAGACCTATCAATTCACCTTCATTCATCTTAAATTCACTGTAAAAAAAAAAAAAAAAAAAAAAAAAAAATCCATAAATTTAATGTTCAAATTACTAGCAGCAGAGTTGCAGGAAAATTACCTTAAAAAAAAACTGTTGAGATTGTGTAAACTGAATTACAGTTAATGACTTCAATTCAATATATGGTCAGACTGCATAAACTGATTTGCATCACATGATCGTAGTGTAGTATATATGGCCACAGTCTTTATCTTTATGCAATTAACCCTGAATAAGCATTAAAAACGGATTTCATAGGACCCTTCTACAGCCTGCTCTGCAAGTATTTTGTAAACCTCAAGAAAAAAAATAAATAACACCTTAAGAGTCTAGTTATCAGAACAATGCTAAAATCCATTTACCACAGAAAACTGTACAATATAATGCAGTGGTGCACAACTCTGGTATTCTAGTCCTGGTCTTCATTACAACTAGGTCTTAAATTAGTTAACTATGCCTTAACAGGTTCAAGTCACTATTTTAGAACCTACTTGGAGTGAAAACCTGGACTGGAATTTATCTTGAGGGCCGGAGTTGGGCACCACTTGTCTAGCGGTGTAAATGTCCCAAAGACAGCAGTTTTTCTTAGCAAACATTACCCATTAGAAAGTAAGAGAATGACAATATCACAAATCACATGAAGATTGAAATGTTCATGGATTTACGTTCACAGTCATTTTACTGGTAAAACTGAGAAAATAAAACTGCCATGTTATTTGTGTAACCAATACAACTACATTTAGACAAGGAAGGGTTGAGCATTATTTACATCAACATAAAAAAAAACAATTTCTGCTAATATTTGTTGATTTAAAAAAAAAGATGGTAAAATTACACACAGATGATATAACAATTACTTCTCTGGAGAGAGTTTACTATTATTACCGTATTTACTTGAGGATAGCTCGACCTCATGTATTAGTCGACCCCCCCATATTGTGAGGGCGAGTAATGGGGGATGGTGGCAAAGTGCCTTGTCCCTGGGCTATTTATTTGTGTTGTATGTTGCGTATAGTGTGTTAATATTGGTGTATTGTGGTTGGTATGCAGGATATAATATGGGTTGTGAACACAAGTGATTTAAATTGATTATTTGTATTTTAGCACAAGGATTGCACAGCACTTCACATGCAGGTAAAATGTAATAATATGTGAACACGGGTAATTGCACTTTATTAATTCACGTGCAGTTGTACCGAAACTACAATTGAATGATTGATTAGCAATCTAGTCTCGGTACAGCAGAATGTTTTTACTTACTTGGGGTTGTGTGTTCAGTGAGTGGAGAACGGGTGTGGAGAGGAGAAAGTAAAAAAGTAAAGTAACTTAAATTCAAGCACATAATTGCTATTTCATGCTGGAAGAACCAGCTTGATTCCTTTGTTCGGACTCATCATGTTTTGTTTGTCTGTTCGTCAGCTGTTTGTTCAGTGTTAATCCGTTTTGTTTGCCTCCTTTTTATTTTGGCCTCAAGTGCCATGTCCTGTGTTTCAAACTTTTTATTTACTGCTCTGTTCATTTATTAAATGCTGAGCGCAAGCAAGTGCTCAGTTTCACCAAAACTCCACCTCTCTGTTTATTTCTGTTGCTTGCTGTTTCTTGTCTGATGTCACCCACTACAGCCATCTTTGTGACATTTGTCAGAATCGGGACAACAGCGCAGAGCAGGTACTGCATGGGGATATTTCTCCGGGATTAAAAAAAAAATGTGAAAGAACAGCAGAAGGCAGCAGTCACAACACCAGCCGGAAAGAACAGCTCAGGTATTATTGTTGTGCTGGGCCCAGGGGATTCCAGCACCAACTGTCCCTGGTACCACCTTGGACGGCATCTGCAACTATGCCCCATCTGCGGAGTGAGCACTACGTGGCCCACTGCCCTGTCCATCAGGAGAGAGAGGAACAGGGGTCACCTCCACAACCAGCAGGGGGTAGTAGACTGCTGCTCCCACCGCCCCAGCAGCAACAGCCCAGCGGCCAGAGAAGCCAGAGAACCTGTTTCCCTGGTGCACCTGGTGCGGAAAGGAGTATCACCACTGGAGGGACTGCTCCAAGGTGCCACTGAGCTGGTGCGTGCGATGTGAGGAAGGGGGACATGACTGGTCGGGATACTCTTATGCCAGCTTGCCAATGAGCATCCAGCACCCAGATGGAGGGGGGGACCGCAAGAGGCCAGAGCCCAGACGGGGGGACCGTGAGAGTCCAGCACCCAGACGATGGGACTGTGAGAGTCCAGCACCCAGACGGGGGGACCATGGGAGTATGAAGCCCGGAAGGCAGCTGTTCCCATATCCACCAGCAGAGGAAGAATGCCTGCTGGTTTCACCTCCATACCCTGTGTGGAAGGAGGCTGAACGTCCGCAGCCCAAGAGGGAGGAGTCAGTGCATCCACAGCCCGCAAAGGGTTAGTCGGAGCGTCCACAGCCCAAGTCTCCACCAGCAGAGGGAGAGTGCCTGCTGGTTCCGTCTCCAGCGTCGGTGGGAGAATCCCTGCTTGCTCGAAGGCCACCATCGAGGGAGCTCTGACACTGGCTGTCAGACTCTGAAGGGGGCCTGAAAAGAGACCTCCCAAAGGTGATTAACCTGCTGTGGGCCCGAGATGGGAGCGTTGGGAAACCTGAGAACAGCAACACGACCCAATGTCCCGCCGAGAAATCGCAGCCATGGTCCTGGCTGCAGATATGGGAGGCGTCCCGCCATCTCTAGTCTCATCAGGAGAAGCCCTGCCATTGTCTCCAGCACCAGAGGGAGAGGAGCCAACGCTGCTGTCTCCAGCACAAGGAGAGTCACGGCAGTTCCCTGCAAGTAAGGGAGAGCCGCACCAGTCCCCTGCAAGTGAGAGAGAATGGCACCAGTCCCCTGTAACAAGGGTAGACTACACACCGCTCCCACCTCTGTCGCCAGGAGGCTACACGCCGCTCCCACTTCTGTCACCAGGAGGCTAACGCTGCTCACACCTCCAGCACTTCCACCGCCAGGAGCAGAACAGCAGGAGCTGCCTCTGCCTCCACCATCTCCACTGCTAAGAGCAGAGCAGCAGGAGCTGCCTCTGCCTCCGCCACCAGCAGGAGCAGGGGATGAATGCCTGCTGGGTCCCCATCTACCAGCAGAGGGTGAATGCCTGCTGGGTCCCCTTCAAGAGCAGAGAATGAGTGCCTGCTGGGCCCACTTCCACCAGCAGAGTGTGAATGCCTGCTGGGTCCCCATCCATGAGCAGAGGGTGAGTGCCTGCTGAGTCCCCTTCCACCAGCAGAGGGTGAATGCCTGCTGAGTCCCCTTCCACCAGCAGAGGGTGAATGCCTGCTAGGTCCACTTTCACCAGCACAGGGTGAATGTCTGCTGGGTCCACTTCCATCAGCAGAGGGTGAATGCCTGCTGGTATCACTTCTCCCACTATCACCATTATGAGAAAAGGAGCTGGAGCTGCCTCTGCCTCCATCACAACAAGGGGGAGAGGAGCAGGAGCTGCCTCTCCCTTCACCAGAAGAAGGACCAGGACATGATGCTGACATTCCTCAGCAGCCACTGCATAGTCTGCTGAGGGGAGTAGGGCAGAAAACAGCCCAGCCGGAGCAGCCACGAAGAGGCTAGCACTGCCGCAGCCACTGCCACAGTGGCCAGCCACAGCAACAGAACTTGTCCTGACTCCGTCATCGCTCAGGGATGCCTGCATGACACTGCCCAAGGATACCTGCCTCGCTTCGCCCAAGGATACCTGCTGCTCCACATCATCTGGGGTTGCCTTCTTCTCCGCATCACCTGCCACCTTTATGGCTAGGGGCTCCCCTCTAGAGTTCACCTCCCAAGGGTCCGCTGCTGCCTTCGCCAGGGGTCGCCGGAACTGCTTCGCCAGGGGTCGCCGTCAGCTCTACTTGGCCGCAGGGATCAGTGTGGCCGGAGCCCCACCAGAGGGAGCTACCGGCTAGGAAGAAGGGGGGAGAGGTCAGGAGACAACCTCCCCCCGCAGCAGTATCACTGCAGTAGTTCTTATGTCTGGAGTCCAACAGGAGGGAGCTGCCGGGACCATCCTCAGCTGCCGGAACCATCCTCAGCAGCCTTTCCGCTGCGGGAGTGGACCACCATGCTGTCAGCCATGCCACTACCGGCAGGGGCGCTGAAAGCATTTTCAGCCATGGGCCCAGTGAAGCCTCCCTTCCCGGCCCAAGACTTTGAAATGGACTGCTGGGTTTTTAAGGGGGGAGGTGGCCATTGAGGCCAGGTGAGCTTTGCACAAGGTGCCCTGCCATGTTGCGTGTAGTGTGTTAATGTTGGTGTATCGTAGTTGGTACACGGGATATAATATGGGTTATGAGCACAAGTGATTTAAATTGTATATTTGTATTTAGGCACAAGCATTGCACAGCACTTCACATGCAGGTAAAATGTAATAATATGTGAGCACGGTGAATTGCACTTTATTAATTCACGTGCAGTTGTACTGAGACTCCAATTGAATGATTGATTAGCAATTGAGTCTCAGTACAGCTGCATAAAAGCAGCATGTTTTCACTCACTCGGGGTTGTGTGTTCAGTGAGTGGAGAACGGGTGTGGAGAGGAGAAAGTAAAAAAGTAAAGTAACTTAAATTCAAGCACATAATTGTTATTTCGTGCTGGAAGGACCAGCACAATACTTGTGTGTTTGTTCGGACTCACTATGTTTTGTTTGTCTGTTCGTCCGCTGTTTGTTTTGTGTTATCTGCGTGGCTTTTCCGCCCGGTGTGCTCGCGAGCCTCCTGGAAAGAGTCACACAGATGTGTTCTTCATCCCACGCAGCAGGTCCCTCCCACTCACGCTTTCCGATGCCATCACAGAGCCCCTCTGGGGAGATTCCCTGTGCTCATTCGTCCGTTTAAACCCGCAGCCAGGTTTATGGAGGAGGTGAGTTCTTCTTGGAACCACCCTACTACAGTGCCAGCACAATTGAGACATAGTTCTCCTCTGGTCTTGCTGGAAGGTGAAGCTGGGCCTGGCCGGATTTTCCCCTGTGGACTCCACCATTGCGGCCTTGGTTAAGGCTCCGTCAGTGGGAGGTATGCTCAAGGACCCTGTGTGCCCAAACCTGCAGTGCAGGATAATGGAGACACACGTCGGTAGAGCCTATGTGGCGGGAGCCCAGAGTACCCACCTAGTAAACATGTCCAGCATGCCCACTGCATACCTCGACGGAGTTTTGCGTGATGCCCCGCTACCAGAGCCGGTGGCCACAGAACTGCAACTTCTGTCAAACACGTTGCGCCAGATCTCTGACCTGCAGGGTGAGACCCTCGGCCGAGCCTTGCTGGTCTAGTGGTTGCGCGCAGACAGTTGCACAACTGTGTGATGCCTGACGCTGATAAGGCTGCGGTTTTGGACACGCCCATATCTGCAGGCCACACCTTCAGCCCGGCAGTGGAGAAGATCCTCCAACAGAGTCTTCAGGAACGCGAGGCTTCGAGGCAGGTAGCCGCATTGCTCCCTCCCCTGCTCCGGAACTGGTCAGGTCGGACCAGACCCATAACTGGAGCTTGCCCAGGTCCGGGTGTCAAAATGTGCCTCTCGTCTGACTGAGGAGATCTCGACGAAAGCTCCCCTTTCAATAGCTGGCACAGGGTTGAGAACCAAATTCTCCTAGGCTACCTGGGGTCTAATAGGAGATCTGATGCCTTCTCTGACCGGACCTTTTCGAGAAAGGCCGGGAGTAATGGCAGGAACGTGTAAAGGAGTGCTTTTGGCCATACGTGGGCTAGGGCATCAACGCCGAGTAGACAGCCTCAGTGGTGGAGGGAGTACCACAGGGGGCAATGTGTCGTCTCTGCTGAGGTAAAGAGATTGACCTGCACCTTCCCGAACCATTCCCAAATGCCCTCCACCACCTGAGGGTGGAGCCGGCACTCTGACGGATGCGGGTCTGACGCCCGATTTTCCATGCTCGGAACATGCATCGCCCCAAGGGACAGCAGATTCTGTCGTGCCGAAATCAGGAGCCTGAAGACTAGGTGATGCAACCGAAGGCCACCCTGGTGGTTGACATACGCCACCACTGATGTGTTGTCCGTGCGAATCAACACATGTCTGTTCCGCACCATGGGTAGGAAGCGCTGGAGGGCAAGGAACACCGCCTGTAACTCCAGCATGTTGATATGCAGGGATGTCCAACGACCCGACCAGGGTCTGCTGACTCCCCTGCCTTCGCAGACCGCGCCCCAACCTGAGTTGGAGGCATCCGTCGTGACCACCCTGCAGTTGCAGACCACTCCCATTCAGACTCCTTGGCACAGGTGAGGGAATCCTTCACCAGCGCAGGGCCACTGTACACGCAAGACACACTGTCAGTCGACGGTGCCTGTCACGCTTGGGATGTAAATGAAACGCATTAAGCCGCGCTTGCAGTGGGCGCATACGTCTACGGACTTTGAAAATGTACGGGGAGCTACGGAGAGGCCGAACGGTAGCACAGAAAATTCGTAAACACTGCCCTGAAAGGCAAAGCAGAGATATTTCCTGTGCAGTGGATGAATGGGGACGTGAAAATACATGTCCCTCAAGTCCACCGTGGTAAACCAGTGGCCTGGCCGGACAGACTGGAGCATGTGACGATGAGTCAGCATTTGGAATCTCTGTTTCAGAAACCGGTTGAGGAACCACAGGTCCAGGATGGGGTGAAAGCCACCGTCCTTCTTCGGCACCAGTAGAACCAGTAGAACTCCTCCCTGAGAGAGGTGGGGTCTAGAAGACGAATGGTGCACTTGTCCAGCAAGGCTGCCTCTTTGGTCTGGAGCACCGAGGCCTAAAGAGGATCCGTAGTGCCAGTAGTGCAGCTGATGTGCCATAAACTGGGTCTGAGGCCTCAAGCCCTCAGGGGCCCAGCAGAGGTGGCTGAGGCGGTTGCCTAGGGTGAGTGCCCTAGAACCGCCTTCTAGGACGCTGCTGCGCGGGCTGGCCTAGGCCGTGCTCTCCATGTTGCAGGAGAGTCCTGTCCCTCGTCTGAGATGAGGCCTGTAGGCGAAGCCTAAGGTCACCTAGTGGGGCTATGGGAACTGGCACTGTCCTGGTGACTGTCCGCATTGGGGGCAAGTGCCAGCAGCTCGACCAACCCCGCACCGGAGTGGGGGGAGGGAGCAATGCTGTGACTTGCCAAGATACCTCACGCTCTTGAAGAGACCGCTGTAGGATCTCTTCCACTGCTAGGCCAAAGGTATGGCCTGGTGATATAGGTGCGTCCAAAAGCGCAGCCTTATCAACATCAAGTACCCGTGCCTGAGACAGCCACAGCTGTCTGCGCGCGACCACTAGGCCCCCCAAGCTCCAGCCCAGGGCCTGCCCCTGCAGTCCAGAGATATGGAGCAACGTGTGCAACAGCAATCGCAACTCGATGGCCACTGGCTCTGGGAGCAGGTCATTACGCAAGATAACATCCATATATGCAATCAGCATACTGGATGTGTTGGCCAAACGGGTGCTCTGGGCCCCTGCTACATAAGCCCTCCGGAATGTGTCTCCGTAACCCTGCATTGCAGGTTCGGGCACATAGGGTCCCTGGGCATACCTCCACCGGTGGAGCCTTCACCAAGGCTGCTATGGTGGAGTCTACAAGGGGAAACCCTGCCAGGACCAGTTTCTCCACCCCTTCCAACGAGGCCAGTTGAGAACCCTGTCTCAACTGGGTGGGCACTGTGGCTGGGTGGTCCCAAGAGGAGCTCACCTCCTCCATAAAATCAGGGAAGGCAGGGAAGGGTGGAGGTCGAAGAGCCACGTCATACGGCCGAAAGACGGAGTGATGTGGCTCTATCTCTGTTGTCCAGGGAACCTGAAGGTATGCTGCCGCATGCCCCATGAGCGCGGGCATCAACCCTGACAGCAGTGGCGCGTTAGTAACCAAGGAGCCATCAGAACTAGGGACCGTGTCCGTTGGGAACGCAGATTCCTCCTCAAACTCCATTTCCATTGGAAAAGCGGACTCCCACCACAAGGCAGTGATAGAGAGCTTGTCGGAACAAACGCTTGTTCTGTAACCTCCCACGGGGAGGTCAGGGAGCAGTAAAGCGACTCTAGTCGGCACTGGGGGTGAGAAAGGCGCCACATGGGGGGCCGAGGCCAGAGCCAGTAGGGCCTGTTGCCTCTCCAAAAGCTCCATGATCCGGCTAATCTGAGCCTTCATATCCATGATATCCCGTGCTTGCCGGGACTTCTTCACCCATCTAGCCAGAGGCGACGGGAAGCGGCTGTGGGTGGACACGGACGCCTGAGCACAGGGAGTCTCCCAAGAGGGGCTCTGTGACGGCGTTGGGAGGGGCCCACTGCGGGGGAATAAGAACGCCCCCATGCAACTCTTTCCAGGCGACTGAACACTCGGGGCTGAAAAGCAGCGCAGATGCCGCAAGAGCCTTTGTGTGTCTGTCCTTTGGGATATTAGTCCCACAAGCCTCACAGGCATGGAAATCAGCCCTGCTTGACTTTATAAGCCTGCATACAACGTGTAGCATTCACCACATGCCCCGAGTACTGTGCAACACTGGATACTATGCGCACCGCGTGCACTGAAACACCACACAGAGCACCGGATGCACCGCGGGCACCGAGCACCGAGCGCACCGTGCGCACCGTGTGCATCAAGCACTGTGTGTAAACCAAGTATGATGCGCACCGGGTGCACCAAGTACCGCGTGCACCACCTACACCGAGTACCATGCAGAACCGAGTCCCATGTGCAGAGAGTGCAATAAGCACCTAGCACCGTGCGCACCATGTGCACCGAGCACTGTGTGCACCAAGTACCGGGTGCGCCGAGTGTCATGCAGCACCGGTCCGATGTGCACCGCGTGCACCAGGCACCATGCGTACTACTTGCATCGAGTACTGCGAGCAGACCTGCACCACATACCATGCAGCGCCGGGCACCGAGTCAATAAGCACCGTGTGCACCATGGTATCTAAGTAGCACGGGCTGAGTCTCACGCACCGCGGTATTAAAAACACCGGGGCAGCTATGCACGGTGCCTACCCTGACCGCATGGTCTCACACCTGAGCAGCGCATAGTGTACAACAGGGGGACAGGGCAGAAGCCGTGGCCGGCGATTGGCTTTACAACACAGTAATACAAAAGTAGTTTTTAAAATACAAAAACAGTTAAATATTACAGTACAGATGGGGGACAGCACACTGTCTGTTTGATTGTAGTACGTGGTGAAGGCCAACGCAGCTACAATCAAAACAAGGCCCGACCTGTGGCCCGCAGGCGACTGGTGAGCTAACTCGCAGTGGGGACAAGGCAGGCCCAGCCCCTTGGATTAACAGCGCTCTCCCAAGTAAGAAAGGGTGAAAAACAAACAAATTCTTAACATTGATACTTACCATTCTAAGACGTACAGACAGAGAGAAGCAGCCTGACATGCAGAGCGAGCAGAGGCTGATAGTTAGAAACAGAATAAAAAAGGATATGAATTAAAGCTACTGATTCCGGGAAATGCAACAAAGCTTTCAGCACTTTTTAAGAAGAAAAAAAGGCTCAATGCAACACAGAGAGGTCTTACCATACCAATCTTGAGAAGCGAAAAGAGTGAGGCTCCCCTGCGTAAGAGTTATGTAACCTCGGTAGGCGGGACAGAGGGGGTCACCAAGGGGAGGGTGCCTATCGGTAGCTTTGATAGAAAGAGCTCAGTGACACCTACCAATAGGCAGGCATATCCCATAACAATGTTTTGGTGGCCATTTTCGAATTGAAAGGGAACTATAAAATTACTATCTAGAAAATTACAGAAGCAACAAGCAGATACCACTATTTATAAAATAAAACCTAAAACACCGAAAAAAAACTAACAAAAAAAAAACATTATAAATTAGAAGAAATTCAAGTAGCATTTGAAGTAGCATAAGAACTTATATACTCAACCACACACTAAAAATGGACAATGTACTATTTTTAAATTCTTTAAATTTAGCTACTCTTAATGAGGAACAGAATAATAATCTAAATTCAGTAATCACAACAGAAGAATTAACTGCAGCAATCTCTAACCTTAAATCAAACAAATGGCCCGGTACTGACGGTTTTACCTCAGAGTGGGATAAAACTAGGGTTGCCACCTTTCCCAGACAGTCCGGGAATTTGCATCTGTGTCCGAGTGGCAGGAATTTACAAACCTAGTCATCCTAATGTCTGGTTTTAAGTGCAATGCATAAGAAACACCAACCTTCCTTAAATATTTTCGTAGATATACCTTACAACTGGACATTTTGGAGTAGAATTTATTTTGGCTTTATTGTCGGTTTGGATCGGATCGCCAATAATACTTCCACCAATCAGAGTGTGGCATACAGTGTGCGATCCTGGCCTCTGACAGACTGGTGGTGTGCAGCACAGCTTAAAGAAGCGTGCACTGGGCAAGGAAAAGAATGTGTTAGATGTCAAAGTGAATATGAGAATGGCAGTGAGTGATAATGCCAATTTGCGTAAAAAAATAAATAAAAGCAGACCGGACATTTCCGTCAATGGATTCAGGAAATCTGGAATTTATGAAGTGGTCAGAGACTCTGAGGCTGTGTAAACTGCACCTGCTACTGTGGTACCAGCAGGGCTGTTCTTTTTTAGGTTAAGCAGTTTTGTGTTCTTTTTATTTATTTATTTAATTGACAAGGGGTTAATTAAGTAGCAGCCAAAATGGTTCATGCCAGACTTGTTAGATGTAGGTACTACTATCCACCGAGCAGTATCACAAAGTTCTTGTGGCGGAGTGTCCCTCCCCTTTATGTTTATTAGTGTTTTATGATATCTGTAGTGTGTTAATGTTGGTGTATCGTAACTGGTACATGGGATATAATATGGGTTATGAACACAAGTGATTTAAATTGTATATTTGTATTTAGACACAAGGATTGCACAGCACTTCACATGCAGGTAAAATGTAATAATATGTGAGCATGGGGAATTGCACTTTATTAATTCACGTGCAGTTGTACCGAGACTCCAATTGAATGATTGATTAGCAATCGAGTCTCGGTAAGACTGCATAAAAGCTGCATGTTTTCACTTACTCGGGGTTGTGTGTTTTGTGAGTGGAGAATGGGAGAGAAAAGGAGTTTTTGGGGTTTTGAGAACAATTGCTACAGGGTGCTGGAAGTGCCAGCACTGTACTTGTTTGTCTGTTCGTCCACTGTCTTGTTTAGTGTTGTCCGTTTTGTTTACCTTTTTATTTTGGCATCAAGTGCTGTGTCCTGTTTTGTGTGTTTTGTTTAAACCTTTTTGTTTATTATTTGCAATAAAACTCATTAACATTCATCAGTGTCTGGAGTCTATTTCTGGTCTTACGTCAGCCCTACAAAGCCGTCCTGTTCACAGTCCTTAAAAAAGGTGTTAAAATAAATTTGTTCTGTGCCGTATAAAAAATAGTTCTAGTCTGTTAACCAATTGAAATTTAAAGTTTTCACGAGAACCAATACTATCCTACAGTTATTACATGATACTGTGATCATTGCACTGTGTAATAAGTTTTAAAACCGAGAGTTAGCAAATGTCTGTAGTTCAAGCGTACTGGAGTTAGTAATCCTTTCCAGTTACTGATATCTTAAAATTAAAGGGCAGTGACATTGTGGATGCTATAACTAGTTACTGTAAATGGGATACTGTTTTAGCAGACACATTTCAAAGTAGAAATACAAAACTTGTAAACGTGCTAGTGATAAATGCCAATTAAAAAAACGTCAAAATTTACCAAGGTAGCAAATCTGCAAATTTAATACCAACAAGAGTTTCCAGTTACGGTACATTAGTTGCTTAAAGGATTGCCACTATCTTATTAGAAATGTTCTGTTTAGTACAGCATTTGAACAGTGCTTTACATTACATTGATCTGTGTGATTAAATACATAGCCTTTACAGTAAAAAATGGGCTACTTACAATATGTAATGTTAATTAAACCACATATTTGTGTGCGTGTGTGTACAAATATGGCATATTTAGCGGTAGCCATCAGTAACATTGAAAAACCTGAACCAAATTTGAGACAGTGACTAATTTTGCCTCTTTTTATCGACACAGAACCAATAGTGTTGTAGTTTTTAATGTCTGTTAATAGCTTTTGTTAATATTGTTTATGGCTGTAAAATAATTCTGACCGTCACAAACAGGCTTTTCAAGCTCAAATTATTTCTAAAAAAAACCACGTAGACAGGATTGACGCTTCAGAATTGCATTGATTTACTACAGCGTTACTCATCACCACAGCTACTTGCCTCGGGTAAGATTGGCCTCTAACCTAACGTAAAGTTAAAATATCTGCTCACCGTGTTTTGTGTAGTGTTAGTCTGTTTTGTTTGTCTCTTTTGTTTTGGCCAATGTGCCGTGTCCTGTGTTTTTGTGTTTGTTACAACCGTTTATTTTCTGGCTGTCTGTTCATTTATTAAATGCTGAGCGAAACCATTCGCTCAGCTCCACCAAACTCCACCTCTCTCTGTTGTTTATTTCCTGTTTCTGGTCTGATGTCACCCACTGCAGCAGTCTTTGTGACAAGGGGTCAGAACTGCCAGCTGCTCAAACAAATAAACAACAGTACCAGGTAAAGTAGGCAAAACCTAATTACAGTAACAATTCAGCCAGCAAGAACCAAGCTAGCCTGCACTGGGGTAGTAACAAAGAACGCCATAAGAATATAAATAACTCAGGTAGTTTAGAAACACTTCATATCAGGAAGAGCTAAAAAGGCTAAAACAGAGATTAAAGAACTCAGGGAATCGCTTAAGCAGATACAGGAAACTTTGAAGCAGCTGACAATTAATCAGTACCCAAGTGACACGGGTGTCAGCACTGCCCAAAGACAGAACATGCAGGCTACAGCACCAGCAGCTACTTCCACGTGAGTAGATGGGGAACAAATACAGCTTCCCCAGATTAACCCTTTGCAGTCTTATGTCGGACCAGGTCCCTTTTCCTTTTCTCATCCAATGTCAGACCCTGTCCCACATCATCAAAAAGACGTAAAGCATGGGTTTCTATTTGTTTTTTCTCCAGAAATAGCAGAGAAAACCTTTCAATGGCTCCAGTTATGATGAGGAAAGGATTACCAATATGTCACAGCCCGATCCACTATAGAGATAGATAACACAGACATAACAAAGACGGTAGCTGCTTCTGCATCCAGAGCTCAAAAAACATCACAGACATTTGCAGAGCTTTTGGAGATTTGAGGAGTTTGGTGAAAAAGTTTTATCAGCATGCACATTAAAAGATATTTGTGAAAACAGGAGAGGGGCTTGGTTTGTAGATACAGTCAATGGCTTGAACGCCTGACAAACGCTGAATAAATGGACTGTAGTGAGACCGATAGGAGCCCAAATGGAAATGCATACTGTGTCAGACCTGGGTGGTAAACCAAAAAAAAAATCAAAGGTAATTATGATCACTGTAGCCCGATTTAGCCAGTCAGCGTAGGGGCTGTATGTGAGGCGTTATGATTTAATACATTATGAACAACCGATCATGTTAAACATATAAAGATAGAATAACACAGACATAACAAAGGCAGGTAGCTGCTTCTGCATCCAGACAGTGAGCAAAATAAATTTTTATAAAGAATTATGTGTGAAGCAAAGGACATTAATGGGGGAGCTTTTTGAGATGTTATAAGGATAATAAAATGGTAATGACAGATGATGCTTCCTAACACAAATGCATTATTGAGGAGAGAACACCCACTAGAGGTCTCATTTGAAGTGCTATTTAAAACCCAAAAAGTAATGACTAAAGCTATTGGTGATAAAAAAGTGATCAGGAGAGGATTTATCAGTATCCACAAAAGATCTAAAGAGGTATGTGAAAAATACAGTGAAACAAAGGGGTGGGGCTTGGCTGTAGAAACAGTACTGAGTGTCCTTTTGTGATTCAATTGCCTTTTAAACCTCAATTTTAAATATGAAAAAAAAAGGCATTTTAAACAGCATGTGTAAAAAGAAACAGCAAGAGTACAAAACTGCAAACACAAGTCAAAAAGGAAGTTAGAAAGGCCAAGAGAGAAATAGAAATGAATTGCTAAGGTAGCTAAAACCAATTCCAAAATGTTTTTTCAAATATTACAACAGCAAGAGAACATTCAAAGAGGAGATTTGAAATGTTTAAGAGATACAAATGGCAAAATCATAGAGGAAGAAAAAAAAAATAGCAAATATGTTAAATGATTACTTTTCACAAGTTTTTACAAAGGAAGATACTGACAACATGCCCCACATGTCATACCTGTCCCTATCCAGTTTTAAATAACTTTAGCATAACTGAGGCAGAAGTGTTAAAGGCACTACTAGGCGCTCTTAAAATAAACAATCCCCTGGGCTGGATGGATCCTCCCAGAGAAAGAGTAATTTACAAACCGCTAAGCAGCACTGAAACAGAAAGTGAGGTGGGAAGCATGGAAATGCATACTGTGTCAGACCTGGGTGGTATTAACATTGTTTTAGGAAATACCGGGGATGCATAAAGTTGGGAGATATCATAATCAAAGGTAATCGACCATTTTTTCCAGTTATGATGGAGGGAGCTGTAACTTGCGAGGCGTTACTGGATTTAGGTGCGGATGCTACACTTATGATTAAAGAGATGTTTGATCATTTGAATCAGGTAAGGCAGACTCAAATAGGCAGGTGTGACTGACACCCAGCAAGAAGGAGTTTATGATGGTCCCCTACAGCCTTCAATTTCAATACGAGCGGAGTCCGTAGACCAGAAAAACAGCTCAAGCAGACCCCCCCCAAAACCAAAACAAACAGTAAGATCCAGCAGGGGCAATTAACGTCTCCAGTATCCGTAGCTGACAGGACTGAAGGCAGTCATGGTGCCGAGGGTCGCTCAGTGCACATGCATGTGCCTCTTGACCTCAGAGCTGACAGGATGTGTGTGTGTGTGAAAGTAGAAACTACTGAAGTGGCTGATGCTGTTGTAACTCTACAGTAAGAGAACACTTTGGTCAGTGACTATCTGTTTGGTCAGATTCAAGAGAGTAACCCACAGCTGGTAGAGGTAAACAAAAGAGAGATGTTATAATAATATAATAATGTTTATTTTATTATAGGGCAATTCATACAGCACATCTCAAAGCGCTTTACATTTAAAAACAATACGCAGTGATTGTCACAGCAACATTTATGAGCACAATGGACACGAAGCAGGTTACACATTAAAACAAGGACACACAACAAGTTTAGCCCAGAAACAGAGGGGACACAACACCAGTACTGTACAACACATAAACAGCCAGCCCTACACAGACTCAAATGCCATTTTTTAAAAAAAAATAGTGTTTTTAACTGCTTTTTGAAAATATCAACAGCATTTGAATCTTTTATTTTCTGTGGGAGAGCATTCCAGAGATTGGGTGCATAGCAACTGAAGGCCCTCTCTATCATAGACCGAAGCCTAGATTTTGACACTTTTAAGAGCCCAGCATCTGCAGATCTCAGGTTTCGCACCTGAGAATATACAGCTAACAAGTCAGAGATATAGTTAGGAGCCAGACCATTCAAGGCCTTATATGTTAACAGTAGTAATTTAAACTCAATCCTGAACTTAACAAGGAACCAGTACAGAGATGCCAGGACAGGTGTAATATGTACAAAAGATTTAGATTTGATTTCCACCAAACAGTGTGAGAGTACAGAAACAGCTATTGAGGTATTAGGTTTAGTTTGAAGATAAATCTGAGTGTCATCTGCATAAGAATGAAAACTAACTCCATGGCGCTGGATTATCTTGCCAAGTGGCAGCATATAGATATTAAATAACAGAGTCCCTAAAACAGAGCCCTGTGGGACACCTGTGGAAACCGGACTAGAATAGGACGAGTACGCCCCCACTGAGACAGATTGCTTCCTGTCTGACAGATAATACTTAAGCCAGCACAGTGCAGTTCCAGAGATACCAACAGAGGTCTCTAGGCGCCTAATAAGAATATCATGGTTGACTGTGTCATATGCGGCACTAAGGTCCAGGGGTACCAAGATAGATAAGGCTCCACAGTCTGCAGCAATGAACAGATCATTTATCACCTTTACAAGAGCTGTTTCTGTACTGTGTAGTGACCTAAATCCAGATTGAAGGGGGTCTTATAGATTATTTTTACATATAGATTAATCATAATATCTCTGATATGTCTAAGGTAGGCTTTTTCAGCAATGGTGTGGCTGATGCACATTTAAATAAAGACGGAACTGTGCCAGTGCTTAGAGACACATTGACGATCTTAGCCATAACGGAACTAATGGCTGGAAAATTAGCAACAATAATAGATGTTGTAATAGGATCCAGAGAGGTGGTTGTAGGATTCATTTTAGCTATGGTTTTCGTCAGGCATGAAGGCGTAACCTCAGCAAAGTCTGAAAAAAGAGGCCCCATAAATTCTGTTATTAGAGGTGACAATACAATAGGCATGGAGGAAGGTACAAGCTCTTGTCTAATGTTGTCTATTTTAGTTTGGAAAAATTCCAGGAACTTAATACATTGCTCTATGGAGCCAGAGGAAGTGGACATACAGTTTGTTGAAAAAAGGCACCTAGGATTATCAGAGCCATCCTTGATAAGACTGGAAAAACAGGATGAATGTGCCGAATTTAAAGCAGCCTTATAACTGTGCTTATACTGCCTCCAAGCCTGCAAGTGGACAGTTAAGCCAGTATCACTCCATTTGCGTTCAAGTTTGCATACTGCTGTTTTCATGGATCGTAACTGGTCGTTATACCAGGGGGAGCAGAGAGTATATGAGACCATGTGTGTTTTCTCTAGTGCTAAACTGTCAAGAATGTTGTGCATAGTAGTATTGTAAGAGTTGTCTTCCAATACGTCAGGTTGTTCAGTGAAAAGGGGTGTAGTTAAAACAGTCTCAGTAAAGGCAGTTTGAGTGATTGACTTAATGTAACAATACTTGACCATATGCTTAGGTTTAATCTAAGGTATTTGTAGCTCAAGTTCAATTAGTGTAGCCATATGGTCAGAAATAGCCAAATCAACAGCCTGCAGATGATCAAATAGCAGGCCAAAGGTAATCAAAGCACAGTAAAGTCCATTATTAAGAAATGGAGAGAATATGATAAAACTGTGAATCTGTCTAGAACAGGCCATCCTCAAAAACTGAGTATCAGGGCGAGAAGGGACTAGTCACAGAGGCCACCAAGAGGCTTGTGGCAACTCTAAAGGGGTTACAGTCTTCCACAGCTGAGCTGGCAGACACTGTGCATACATTAACAATAGCCAGGGTGTTTCATAAAACTGGCCTTTATGGGAGAGTGGCAAAAAGAAAGTCATTGTTGAAAAAAACTCACATCAAATCTCGGACAGAGTTTGTCAGAGACTCTGAGAACAAGATCAATGTCCTGGAGTTGCCCAGTCAAAGCCTGGACCTCAATCCAATTGAGAATATGTGGAAATAGTTGAAAATTGATGTTCACCAAAGGTCCCCATCCAACTTGACGGACCTTGAGCAATTTTGCAAAGAAGAATGGGCAAAAATTGTAGTGTCCAGATTTGCAAAGCTGGTAGAGACTTATAGAGACTTATCCAAATAAACTCATGGCTGTAATTGCTGCCAAAGGTGCCTCTACCAAATATTAACTCAAGGGGGTGAATACTTACGCAATCAATTATTTTCTGTTTTGTATTTGTAATTAATTTAGAGCAATTTGTGCTGTTTCTAATCGATAACTTGGCAAAGCTTACACTTCAAACCAATTCAGTGGATCATGCAGACATGCAGTTTCAATGTATGGGCAAGTCAACTGCGAGGAGTGTGGTGGGGGATGTTGCATGCTTGCCTTTAACAGATGACAGCACTCTGTTTTAACAAAGAAGCAAATACCAGTATTTTTAGGCTTTATAGTTGTTCTGAAATACTGCCTACTTAGGTTTATTTAATGTTTAAATGTTTAGATCCGCGAAATGTCCGCGAAATCCTACCCGTGAATATTAGAGCCAGGTGCAGGGTATTCTCCCCCTGCCACCTTACAATATAATATATATATATATATATACTATATTATAGGCTAGCAGTATCAACGAATCAGGGGTATAGCGGTTTGTCATAGCAGTATCAACCAACGATCATTTGGGTGCGGTTTTACAATGTTTAGTAAGGAATTTGTGAAAGGAGGGGGGAAGGGTGGAATGTTTCAGTACACCATTAGGTTGGGTCAGATGTCCAGGGGCAGTGGGGGGATGGTAGAAGAAGGGCAATGCCTGCTTGCTTGCTAGGTCATAAATTCCAGGCCGAAGTGAACATAACAACCGCAACGGAGGGGGCAATCATGCCCCACAGCTATCCTTTATTGGTTGAGTATATGAGTTTAGAGGGTAGGGATGGATGAATTGTCTGCTGCGTGCCAAATCCTGATAGGAGCAGAGAATTTTATTTCTTGTTTGTGCCTTACCCCGGCAGAATACACTAGTTACTGATGAAGTGACTGTTATTTTCCGGAGCGCTCTGTATTTTGATGACCACAATAAACCTTTGATGCAACGATCGGTGTGATTGATTGTCTCTGAACATCTATGCACTTTATCTTGCGACCCTACAATATGTGTGTATATATATATATATATATATATATATATATATATATATATAATATATGGCCTGTTCTAGACAGATTCACAGTTGTGCCATATTATTTCCATTTCTTAATAATGGACATTACTGTGCTCCAGGGGATATTCAATGCCATGGAAATGTTCTTATATTCTACCCCTGATTGGTGCTTTTGAAGAACCTTATTCCAGATTTGCTTTGAATGTTCCTTCGTCTCTATGATGCACTTAGTGCTCATGGGACTTGTTGCACAATACACAGTGTTTGGTGCATGTAGTGCATATGATACACGGTACAATCAGTGCCTGATACGCTAGTTACAAATGGTGCACATGGTGCTCAGTGCATGAGGTGCACACAGTGCTCAGTGCATTTCACCTTGGTACTTCAGTAACTAGTTCAAGTGGTGAGAGATGCAAATGGTGCCCCCTGGTGCTTAGTGCACTTGGTGTGCATCTGACCAGGTGCGTAGTGTCCCGGTGCTTCTGTGCACATAGTGCTTGGTGAACGCGGTGCCTCTGGAGCTTGTCATCACACGGCATGCGACGCTTATCGCCCCCAGTGCTTGGTATAAACAATGCTCGGTGCACCCGCTGTGCCCGGTACTTATTGCACTTGGTGCACGTGGTACTAAGTAAGGATGCAACGCTTGGTACACCCGGTATGCCCAGTGTTTAATACACTTAGCGTGCACGGTGCTACGCTAGGGTTCCTGGTACAGTAGGTGCTCACAGCTCCAGCGAGCTTCCCAGCAGTGCGCACGGTGCATGTCACTTGGTGCAAATAGAGCCAATTGCGCACAGAACTCGCTTGCTGCACTTGGGACACATACTGCTTGATGTGCTTGGCCAGCGTAGCTCCAGTGCATGCATAACATTAACAAGCATCATGTCGAGCATCCAGTGGTTCCACCCCTGCAGATCGTGCGGTGTGAACATACCACTCCAGGACAAGCATTCACTCTGCGTGCAGTGCTTGGGACTCCAACATGTCCAGGAAGCTATGGGCAGAGGATTTTTGCGACATATTCACTGCTCTTCAGCCTAAAATACATCGCCGTAGGCGCAATAAGGCCATGGGTTTAGATGCTGAGTCTCCCATGGCCGAGCCGTCAGCAGCACTCGGGGCCCCAACCCCGCTTCTTCAGCTCTCGCAGAGCCCCTTGCTGGAGATTCTCTGTGCTCAGGCTCCTGCAGCTAGACCTCACAGCCAATCAAACCAACAAACCAACACACTGAGTGTGGAGCTTGATACAGGCTATTTATACCCAACTTAGCCCCTCCCATTGGAACATACCAAATTACAAATAAGTAAACATAAAAATATTTATATCTTACTTTATTTTAAGCAATGTAGCAACATTACCTTTCTTTTAACTAGTCATAAGTCATTATTATTGTTTTTCATGGTAGAGGTACTTTCTAAAGACTATAAAACAATTTTCCTTCCTCTAATACTTCCCTCCCCATAGACTTACATTCTGTGCGTCAACTATCATTTCCAAAAAGCATGTTTCAATCATGCACGCTCCCTTTGCCTACACACGCACACACATCCACACACACACTGCGGAGAGGGGTTTTACTCGAGATATTTTTTAGTACCTGGGATGGACGGTGGTTCCGCCCCATCTTAGGCCTAAGATTCGTAAAGGAGAGGAGGTTCCAAATTCTGAATCATTTTCACATTCTCCAGTCCGTCCAAAAAGGCAACTGGTTTACCACCATGGACTTACAGGAGGCGTTTTGACATTCCCATTCATCTAGTGCACAGGAAGTATCTCCACTTTGCCTTCAGAGAAGCGTTACAAGTTCTACATGTTGCCGTTCTGTCTCTCCCTAGCCCCATGTACATTTTCAAAGTGCAGAGACGCTATCCTGGCCCCCTTGCATTGCAGGGGATCAGCTGTTGTCAGCATTTTTACTAGGGATGGGCACCAATATCGATATTTCGATATGATATCGATATCGTTAAATATCGATAATAATTTCCATATCGTGGGATTAAAAAAATCACATACGCTCGCAGAGACATACTTTTTATTGCTAATACTGCTAAGAATACAAACACAGTATAATTACATTTATTTTATATAAAGACATAACCAAACCTATACATACCAATCGTTGTTAGCCTGTAGGCAAACATTATGATTGGCATTTTTCTTTTTCTATGAACCCGATTAACAAATGTATTTCAAACATACAATAGCTATAAATCGAGAAAAACAACAAATCCACAACCTGTGCTTTCTCTGGTGTGCTCTACTCTCGTTTCTTCACCTGTTTCCTCTCACCGGCCCATAATTACCGGAAACTATATCCTGTTTTCAAAAAGTGTGCGCATCAACTAATTACGAAACAGGACCATCTTTTTTAAAGGGATACACACCTAAAAGCACACAAAAAAGCTAAACAGGAATATCGTCTTAAATAATATGATATTATTTTTTTATTTTTATTCCATTCAGAATGTGCTCGCAAGGTACCAAATGCTTTATTTTACACTATTGGGATTATTGTGAAATACAGTGTTTAATTTTTTTTTCAGACACCATAAAACAGGTTTAAATCTTCAACAGGAGGGATCTAGCATTGAGGTATTCCAATCACAAAATTCTCAGTACTGTATCTACAGCTAAGCTTGACCCTTGTTCACTGTATTTTTCACATACCTCTTTATAGATGTGCATACTGATAAATCCTCTCCTGATCACTCGGTTTATCACCAAACTCCTCAGTTTTTATTTATTTTTTTCAGTTTCATTCGGCTCCTATCAGTCTCACTCGGCCATTGAAAGGTTTTCTCATGTTTTTCCAAAAAACAACTAGAGACCTGTCCTTTAATGTCTTTTTGATGATGTTGAACAAGGACTGACATTGGATGGGAAATGGAAAATTGTAATGTCGGACCTGGTCCGACATAGGACTGCAAAGGGTTAAGTGTCCGATTAAAGCGTTCTACCTCACCATCGGATTCTGGATGATATGGTGAACTCAGGATTATCAGGATTCCCAGATGTTTACATAAGGATTTGACTAAACCTGACTCGAATTGTCATCCCTGGTCTGTGTGGAGGGAATCAGGCACTCCATGTTCTCTGAAATAGTCTTCAAATAAGTGCCTGGCAACAGTCAGAGCTTTTTGGTCCTTCATAAAATATAAATTAACGTCCTTAGTAAAGTAATCAGATCAGTTCTGTCCGTTATGAAGAGTTTCCTCTGCTCCGAGGTGACCTGTTAAGGCATATCCATGCAAGTAAGGAAGAATATACGGCATACGGCTCTCTGGAACAACAACTTGAAAGATATTTTGCTTGCCTTTGTAATTCCTTATATTGTGCACCAGGAGATTGTCATGAATCAGAACATGAGGATACTCTCTCCAAAGCTAACGTAGGGCTGGGGCCTCATGTCTGATATTCCAGTATGGATGTTTCAGTTATTGTTCTTCCATTGCAGTACTTGTTATATTATTTGATCAGCTTGCTAATGCTGGTTCAAGTCATATTTTCTGCTTGACACTAGAAGAACCAGAGATTTACTCATACCTAGAAGCCCCTCAGCAGTCTTTCTGATGGGTGTATTCAAAACACTGTAAATAGTATAACGAAACAGTGGGATGTAATTCTTTTTTTTTTTTGAGTATATATATATATATATATATATATATATATATATATATATATATATATATATATATTATATATTGTGAACATTTATTTTATGTAAAGAAATAAACATCTGAACAGACATAGGTTTACAACATGCTGTACATATTTATAAAACTGAAACGATAGCAATGCATTTTTTACTTTTCAACAGCAATCGGTTTATTATCAGATGAGCAAAAGCAACTGAACAACATAGATAAATAAACTTAGAAAAAAAAAAACATTTTACAGAAGTGCACAGCACAAGAAGTTATAAAAAAAGTATTTTTTTTTATTTCTTTTTTTTTGACAAAAGTGTATTCCTTTACCTTGAGTCTAAGGCTGTTTGCAATACAATGCGCTTCTCCACACTACCTTTCTGCACAGGGCATATCTGTCCGAAGATTTATTTTTATTGCACTTGCCAACCTGACATTTGCGTCTCTTGTGGCTCTCAACAGGGTTGCCAGCTTCAGCTCTGGGTACATGCTTGCCAGTCTCCCTCTGTAACAAATGCTTCTTGTGAATTTACTGTGCTAACTGTAAAATCTACTCTCTCCTTGGTAAATTCTTCTTTGTGCAATCTTTGTAATGTACCCAGGAGTTGATGGCTGCTAGATCCAATACATTGTAAAACACCTGAACAGACCACCGTCAGGAGCCAGCTTTCACAGAATACTTCCATCCCATTTGATCCAAAATATCAACTCCATATTTTGTTGCATAATAAAACTCCACGCTCTCTGGTATTTATTTTCACTAGTCCTGATGCTAATCGACTGACCAAAGCAGCACAGCTGGCAAACAGGCGCCAATCTTCAAAAGGCTGATTGAAAACAATAGACTTTCAGTCACTCAGGCAGAGAAAAGAGACTAATTTGATTACAGCTAAACACATTCTGGATGGTAAATAAAAAATAATAAAGTAGAATACCATTCTGTATAATCAAAATACAATTGTTTTGTATGTGCATCAATGTGACCGTTTAAGTATAATGTAATTAAGCCCCTTCTTTTCGGTTTTTCTTTTCTTTTTCCCGGGAATTTATCGATGTTTATTACAGCAACAAAAAAATGAGTGAAAGTCGGTGGAATGAAATGACTAATGATTTTTCTGGATAAATATTGGGGTTTATTTTGGCAAACAGAAGGACAAAAAAAAGTAAATGCTTTGACAAACGAAAGCTTATGTGGTTTGGTAGAACTGAAAAATAACTCAAAACACTGTCACCTCTGAGTTTAAAAAAACAAACAATATATCTCTAATCCCCCCAATACAAACTTGTTGCATTTTAGACACATTTACCTACCAGGCGCTTGATTTTGTCGGGGTTTTATGAAATTTCCAGAACCTCCCGTGTAGCCTAGGCTCGCAGCAGTTTTTTTAAAGTGTCTTTTCCAAGGCTCGTTCTCCTGCAATCTTGATGTGGCATGCTGGCGAGTGGATAGAGGCCCAGAGACAGACTGCAGTTCAAAAAATATATACTTTTATTATAAATAGATACAAAAATAAAAGGGCACAAGGGCCAAAACAAAGGAATTGAAACAAAAAAAAAGACAAAAAGCAAAATTTACAAAATAAAGGTTTCCAGGCTGGGCAATGCCTTCACTGGATTTAGAAAATTGAAAAATCACAACCAAACAAAACGAACCTGCTTCCTCAGCTCCCTCCTCCCAAATGAGAAGCAGAGGCCTCCTTTTATGTCAGGTGGCTGGGCGCTGATTGATCATTAGTTAACCTAATCAACTAATCAACCCCAGCCACCTGAACATAATAAACCCAGGCAGGTAAGGGAAATTAACCCCATCCCTGCCAATTTAAAAAGGGCAGAGCTTTGCTCTGCCACACTTGGGTATAGCCAAATTATGAAAATTTTCTCTCCACATCAGCTGAGCTGGGTGAAACACTAAGGATGCAAGAAGCAGCACGGCTCAAAGTTGGAAAGTCGGAGAAGTGGATTTTTCAGAATTCATGAGGAGTCAATGTGCGGTTGTCTGGGGAAGGCATTGCCATGTACGCATGAAATTCGCTTTTTAGTTTAACACTTTCTTTGTTGGGGGGGATTATATGAGCTTATTGTATACATTTATCAGTTGAGGCCATATTTTTGCAACGAGGGTCAAACAGCATAATTACTTTCAAGAATGATGATTTGTTGTGAAAGCTTCAGGGGACATATTGCCAGTGATAGTTGCTTCCAACTTCTTTGACAGCTCTTCGTGAAAACTTTTGAAAGCATTTGTATGTCCTGCTCACTGACTGGCAACATGTACAGGAAAAGATATTAATATTTCTGGAATCTCCCCATATGTGCTTTTTGCAAGAAAGTTCTGCAGAGATATTGTTAACCAGAATGCCATACTCCTCCATATTAGAGAATGTTGCATCTCTTGACAAACAGGATTCCAATTTCTTCTGTGCTTTGTGCAATGGCTGAAGTGTTTCAATCAGAAATTCAAGGTTTGTAAGGAGGTTTTGCCTAGTTTCTCGTGTAGCTGCTTTAGTTTTGAGCGTTTCAGCTTTTCCACTGTTGAACTCTTTGTTATCTAAAAGACACATTAAAACACCCCATGCCTTCTGAACACTCTGTGCAGCCAAATACAGACTAAACCATCTAGTTGGTACAATGGCAATTGGAAGGCTGCATTGAAATGCAATCTCTTAGCAGACATCATAGAAGAGTTTTTTTGTTTTACTGGAATGCTTGAAAACTTCACCAATATCAATTACGAACTTCTTTAAATCAACTATTTTTGGAACACCTGTTGCATGAGAGACAGAAACGTGCAATAGGTGAGCTGGGCAAGACAAACAAATTAATTCAGGTTTTTCATTGAGCTTTACATCCTGTGTGAACTTCGCGCAGTAAGAAGCTGAGTCGGAATTCACTGCTGCCGCATCCTTTCAGGTAAGTGAATATTCATTTAAAGTCTTGCTGACACACGCTGCAACTGTTTTACTATTTGCTGAAATTACAAACTCCAAATAGGCCACAATGAGGGTAGGCTTCTCCACAACAAAATCAAAAAAGGAAAACAAAACCAACCAGGGTAGGAGGTCGAGAAAATCTTGCAATTCGTAATAAATCAAAAAACTAACCACATTTCCAGTCAACCTCTCTTTAATTTTGTTGGTAAGGGCAACATCATTCTCTTCCAAATATTTCTTGGTTAGGTTGATTGAATTTGGCAAGGATTTTGCAGTTGGACAGAAGTTTTGTACAAACTCCCCAAAGGACCGTAAGCAAAGCCTAGCGGCTGCCCTGATGAACATAGGGCACAAACAAATTCACTTACTGCATCTTGTTGATCTCGATCTTTCTGCCGTCCCCACATGAATGATGATTCCAATGCATTCTGATTTCTAATTTGGCCGCCGTCTTTTAGTCGTAAGTACCGTTTGCTCTCTGAATGTTCTTTAATCCGGTCTGCTCAAATGTCAATTCTGATGCAACACCATTTGCAGTGCAAACACTAAACGTCACCTTTTCCTGTACTTTTTTTTTATAACTCTCAATATGTTCTGCTTATGTTCTGCCATGTACGCTGATACAGTTCTTTTTCGTTCCATTTTATTTTAAAGCCGTTAACTGCTAGTGTTGGTATGATTAATTGAATTGTGTACATGGTGTGTGTGTGAGATTCATCAGTATGTACAGATGCGCATGCACCTCTAAGCATGCTTGCCTGTATTATGTGTGTATATCTTCATCTGCATTGTCTTACTTCAACAAACAGCAGTGCATATATGCCTAGACTAATTTATTATTAACAGAACACATGTAATGCAATGTATTGTATTTCTATTTTTATGTACTTGAGTGATACAAAATTCTGGTGAAAATCTGTAAAACCGAATCATAGTTTTTTTAAAACCTGGGAATTTTTTGGTAAAAATTGGACTGAATCGAAAACGAAAGTGCTTGAATGTAATATATCTCCTTTATTTCTGCACTGCTACATTTCATGCTTTGTGAGAATATGTAATTCATACGGACAGAAAGGTACATGAACGCGCAACCCCATATGTGTTACACGACTGGAGAAAGTTACATTTTAAAACCAGAAACTGCCAAAATAACCGCCACGGGGCTTCTAGTGTTAAAAGTGGACCAGGTAAGGTTGAAGGCAACTGAGAATTCTACCATTGTAGTAGGTTGGTTTGTGGAATTTATACTGTTGGTAGTTATTGAAAGCACAGGCTCCTTGGTGGTGTTAATCAGTTCTGATGTTGGTTGTGAACAGTGATCATCTTCTGGACGCATTGAAAGTGCATCGGCATTGATGTGTTTGAGCCCCTTCCGATGCTGTATTGCCCAGTCTTACAGATCAAGCTCTAGGGCCCAGTGCACATGTTAGCCAGTTGGAACATTTTCACAGGGATTTTTCAAAGTCCAATCAATGGTTTATGATCTGTAATTATCATAAATGGGTGTCCACACAGATGGTGCCGAAAGCATACAGCTCTTGGTCGTAAGTTGACCTTTTCTTCTCCTGAGCAGAAAGTACATGGAGGGCGTATGCCACGACCCGTTCTGCGCCATTTTGAAATGTGCCAATACAGAACCAACAGCACTGCAAGAAGTATTGGTGTATAGAAGGAAAGGCTATGAAAATTATACTATTGGTGGCTCCGATAAGAGCTGCTGCAGATGTCTAAAGGCCTCATCACAGTCTTTTGTCCATTGGAAAGCAACATTCTTTTAGGTCAGTCGATACAAGGGATCTGCAATGTGTGCAAAGTTTTGGACAAATCTTCAGTAATAAGTACACAGGCCTATAAAACCACGTATCTCAGTAGCTGTGGTTGAAGCAGGCTAGTCACACACTTTCTGTGTATTATGGGGGTCTGGTCACAATCCCTCTCTGGAAACAACATATCCAAGAAAAGGGACTTCCTTTTTTGCAAGGCAGCATTTTCAAGGCTTTAACTTTAGCCCGGTGTGACGGAAACGATTGAAGACCCTTTTAAGAACTCAATGTGCTCAGGAAATGTCTTGCTGAAAAGGATTACGTCATCTAAATAAATCAGGCAGTAGACCAATGTAAACCCTTCAGCACAAGCTCCATTAGGCACTGGAAAGTTGGTGGTGGATTTGACAGACAGAAGGGTATCTCATTAAAGTGATACAACCCACATCCTGTGGTGAAGGCTTTTTTTTCTTTGTTGCTCTGCTCCATTTCGACCTGCCAGAACCCGCTGCACAGGTCCATTATACTGAACAAACAGGAACCGGCTAAGGTGTCAAGCAGATCATCTGTGCGTGGAAGTGGATCTTTGATGTTGATGGAGTTTAATTCATGATAACACAAAATCGATATGTACCATTCTTTTTCTTGACCAAAACCACTGGTGATGCCCATGGACTGTGGCTGTCCTCGATAACTCCATTTTCTAGAAGTTGTTGGACTTACTGTTGGAGCTCATTTTTCATGGATGGTGAGGTCATATAAGCACGTTGCTTCATTCTACATCTTGTGTGCGAATATGGTGTTGAACTAAATTAGTCCTCCCATAATAATCTGGCTTGACACTAAAGATATCTTCATACTGATACAAGAGCTGCTGAAGCTGTTGCTTTGTGTCCGTGGTAAGATCAGATTTGGTGAGGTCAAATGAAGGGCTGACATCAGCATAATGGATGGTAGTAATAGCAGACATTTGTTCTTCAAGGATACAGAATTCACTCTGAGAAGACACAGCATAGAACTGTCCCAATGGGCAGTTTTTGACTCCATGTGCGTGCTACAATCAGTCTACTGTCTTGAGAATGAGGCTCCAAAATGCCAATGAAGTCATCTGGTACTGGACTCAATCTGTTAGGTGGTATGATGGAAGCTGTAATATGCTGCTCAGTCATTGCAGGGATAGTAACTGAACACAATAGGCTGCATTACAGCATGCTGGAGCACCGTGCTTTTTGTGGATAAGGGGAATACTTTGGCCCCAAATGTGAAACAGTCCATTGTGAATGTCAATGATGGTTTGGTTCCCTTTAAAGGAAATCCCTTCCCAGCAGGCAAGGATATTTAGTGTTTTGGATACTTGGACATCATGTTGGAAGACTTCAGATCCAGTGCAAACAGAAATTGTAATGGCTCTGACTGTATCCAGTGGTTGTCCAGTAACTAACCTGGTAAGGCAGTGCTACTTCAGAACAGGTTGTTTGCTTAGTGCATTAATTGGCATTTGTACTTCTCACTGATAAGAGAGATGTCAGAGCCTGTATCAATAAAAAAACTTCTGTGCCCTCTAGTATCCCCTTTATATATCCTTCGGGAGGTCCAGATGAGTCACATGGGTTGAGGGCCTGGTTGGGAGCTGTAAGAGCTGAGAAGTGGCCCATGTCACCAGCTAATACTTGTTTCCCTGGTGTGAGCATTCATGGCTTTCCCTTTGAGGAGATTGGATCCTGACGTGGCAATCTCGTTTTGGGCTTGGTGAGTGGTAAGGTGGTGAACACCTGTCTCTTTGACTCTTGAGAGAAGAAGGACGGCTTGTATCCTGCTGTCTGCTGGGACTGTGGTGATATGAATGGTGTTGAGCATCACCTTCAGAGTGATGATGGTATTTGTTACAGTCATCTTGCTGATATGCATTGTTGTGGTGAGCACAAGATGTATATGGAGAAGGTGACCGGTTATATCTTTACTCAGGGCTGTGTGGGTATGCTCTTTCAAATCTGTCATCCCTGTAACCATCTCGCCCTCTGTGGAAAGTGCATTGTCCACCTTCTGTTTGTAAATTGGAAACTGTGACTTGCAGACGGGTAACAATTGTTTGTAACTTGTCTCGTCTTGTAATCAATTCTTTCATAGTCCAGTAGAAACATGTCAAAGTTTGATGGTGTTGATTTAAGTTGCATAGAAGCAATGGAGGCAGGGCCAGTTGCCTTAGATAGGGATTACAAATTAGGTGTGGCTATCACTTTAAGAGCATTTCTGGCTCTTTCACATTGGCTGGCAATCTGAAGGGCTTCAGACATGGTTTTAACACCAAATTCAAAACATTTAGATTGTAAATCAGTGTCCAGGCCAGCAAGAAACCTTCTGAACTTCTCCCCTTCAATTACATTCATGCCATAGTCAGAAAAGGCTAACCATCCAAGTTATTTCAGCTGACTACACTTCTAATGGCTCCTCTGGCTGACAAGGTCTAGCTTTAACAGAGCTTTGAAATGAAAGAATATCTTTCTTGCGACTGAAAACAGATTCAAGCTTCTTCTTTATTACAGCTTAAAGAATTGCTCAAGTGGTGATAAACTGTCCAATATTTTTAATGCTGCACCATCTAAAAGTGCTGGAAGAAGTTTTGCTGTGCTTCCTCACTGCTGCAATATGTAGCCTGCAAACAAATCTCAACTCTCCTTATCCACGTATGAAAATCTTGTGAGCTACTACCATGAAATGGCGGCATTATCAGTGTGTATTTAGCATTTTCATAAACTGTTTAATGTTGTCAAACAGTCCTTGCAAGCCAGTGATAAATGCGTTATATTTTATTTATTTATTTATTTGTTTTTGTTTCAACTCAGAACTAGTCAGCAACACTATGCATATGGAACCACCTGTAGCTGACGACGCTGAAATATTCAGCCACCGCTGCTACCACTTTGTAACATCATGTGGGTTTAGAAATCAAGACAATTCCAGATATTGCCTTCAACAGGATAGTTTTTAATCAGGATCTAGCATTTCAGGAATTCCACATTAACTCACTGACTGTCTTCTCCCTGCATAACGTGAGCACACAAAACATTCCCTCGCGGAAACAATGTATCACAAACTTTTATTGATTTGCTTGTAAATATTGCACTTGCTTTCACTTTCAGTTAACAATAAATGTTTTTTAAATAAAACTTCTACCCCTTGATTAATCATTTAAATATAACTTCTAACTTACAATGGCATGGAATAGTAAAACAATATAACCTTAGTTTTCTCCATGGATATTGTGAAGCAAAGCAACACTAAGTTAAAGTAAGTTATTGCTTTTCTTATGTAAATATCTGTTAACTTCTATATGTATATACGTTTCGTATTGCATTTGTGTTATTATATTTTTCTGTGTTTTTTTTAAGACATCAATATTATCGATATCGAAATACGTGCACTATATTGATATACAATTTTCATATCGATGCCTGCCCCTAATTTGTACAAAAAAGTAGTACTTTAGTTTGTAATAGAAGTACTAATGTTCTCTTCAGTGCATCACAAGGACGACTGAATCAGACGATTGCGCGGGAGATTTTTTCTACAAACATTTAAAATGCGTGCTGGTTATCAAATAAAAATGATTAATGCACATTTTGATGGAACTGTGCGAGATGCTAATGTGTATTCCACAATAGTAGAAAAGTTAATGACATATGTTCTGCGTAATACAAAGCAAGTGATGGCTAAATTCTCTCTGTATGTCTTCCAATCTTTTCATTAGTCTATTGTGATATTTAGAAAGTATAGTGAAAATATCATGCATACCACGACAGGTAGCAAATGCATCATTGTTTTGATGACAGTACTGAACATTAGCAAATTATGTTAACGCAAGTTCTGTGTAAATGGGGGTAAGCCGTCAAATTGGCGACACTGAACTAGCAATATTGCTGTGTGTAAAAGTGGAATTTACAAAACAAAATGCGACATCAGTGCAGGCAGTGATCCTGCATTTTCTGTGGGAATACGGCTCTAGAATGTAAAGGACAGTATCGTTGAAAAGCTAAGAAGCTCCGTCCTCTCCCCATGTTCATTTCGCATTGAGGTGCAGTGTTTTTTTTTATTTTTTTTATTTTTATTTTATTATTTTTACATATATTCTCATCTCCACCACATTTAGTATGCCTGATCCTGTTGCAACTTACATAATATGAAAGGACATTTAGTGGCCTTTCATTTGATATGTTACATATCCAGTAGTTAAACATGCATAAATGAAAACAATGACAAACAGACGGAAATAGGGCTGAGTGTAAAGAGTTTAAAAAAAAAAAAAAAGAAATGGAGCGCTGTTTAAAAAGAAAATACCCTTTTTCTTTGCAGTACAGTCATGTCGCTTTTCACGAGACGGAGTGTTACTACTTGTCGACACATCCAGAGGACTTTCGGTCAATCCAGAGGACTTTCGACTATCCAGCTGAGGGTTTCCTGAAGCAGTTAGGTTTCCTGACACCAGTGTGAATGATGATTCAGCAAAATATATATATATATTTTTTTTTATATGCAAAAGTGGCTTTTTTTGCCATTCTCCCCTAAAATTGCAGAATTTGCCCCCATTGACTGCAGGAGAGGGGGGAACTTCCCCCAGCACACAAAATTGAAATTCAAGCCCTGCTTAGGGGTTTATTTACGTAAAAACATATCAAAACTATTTGAAACCAATTATGGCCCTTTTAAATTCTAAAATTAAAGAAGATATAGCAAGGTGGAATTTGTTACCCCTCCTGAATCCATTAAACAATCCTATCTTGCAGTCTGAATGTGATTGTTTATTGTATAATAATCGAATGCTCCAAAACATATACATAATTCCACACTGCCAATGACCAAAATGCCTCTTCCCGAGCATCATGTCTTCAGCGTGTACTGCAAATGTTCCAGTGCATTAGTTAAAAAACCACTGCATAGCAAAACTAACTGCGAGACAAACATGGTACATATGTGCTGTGGTAGTGCTTGCTGGAAAAAAAAAAACAGAGATGGGGTAAAACTGTATTTGACCATGTCACTCAGTTAGTGTACACTGGGAAAATGTTTAGCAGCTAGTTAAAAAGCAGCAACACTGAAATGGCTATTACAAGAGGCCCCAGTCGTGGATGAATGGATAGATATTATGAATGAAGTTTACCTAATGGAAAAGTTGACTTTATCTTTAAAACTGCTAACAGAAAAATGTGTAAAATATTTGACAAAATGGATTATGTTTTTAACACCTCTCAGACCTGAGTTTGTAAAATGAAGGCAACTAAAACCACATAAATGGACAATGGACAATTTACAACAAGCCCCTGGGCAAATTGTAAACAGCTCTAAAAGACTTGTAAGATGTTAAAAAAAAAAAAAAAAAAAAAAAAATAGGGAAGTGGACTGTTTATTTTATTTTGATTTCTGTGTATTTGAAATATTTATGTACGATTGTGCTCTGCTTACCCAACTAAAACAAACAAAAAAAAAAGCTTTACTTGTAAGCATTGATTCACAAATGCAAAAGTTCAGTCATGTCTGCTTGGTTAAATTTCACTATTACTGTATTCCCGAAACAGAATAGGTTTCTTAAACAAAAGGAGAAGTGGAACCAAGATTGAAATGGCCAACTCATGGCAACATATTTTCCTTGGGTGTTCACATTTCTAGTCACACCATTGATCATTTGAGGGTGAAATTAACTCTATACAAACTGCTTGACACACAAACACACAGAAGATAAAAGAGAAAGCAAATATTCTGTGCTTATTAAAGTTTACTGCCAAATTTACATTCTTTTTGAGGATCAGTAACCAGCAATTTTAAAATGTAGAAAATATTATCATAACTGTAGATTACTGTAATATTATCATAACATGACTGTAGCCTTGTGACAGGGTGTAGCCTGTCTTTGTGTTTTGTGGTGTTTAGAGTGGATGTGAGTCTGCTGTGTGGATCTGAGTGAATGAGTTTGTGTGAGGACTGTGTGAAAGGTGCTGCAGCTGATGAGATGCGAATTGCCCAGTTAGCTGCAGCACCTGTATAAAAGGGTTGGGAGTGTTAGTTGATGAGTGTTTATAAGCATGAGAAGACCTGTGTGAGTGTATTTTGTGTTTAGAATTTATTGTTAACAGTGTTTTGTGTTTGTTCTGTTTATTTGGCCATTGTGCCTTTTTGTTTGGTAATTATTTAATTAAGTATTTTATTTGTTGCACCTCCTGTCTCCTCACTTTGGCTATCCTCTCACAAGGCTATATTCAGTATTTGTTGCATAAATAAATCAAACCATGAACAATTATAAGTATTATCAGTATTGGATATTGCAAAAACATAGCTGTCCAAAATAATTGCATTTTAATTTGCAGGGTGTGAATAAATCTGAAAATCTAAAACAGATATGACAGTCCAATACTGACAGTCTTACAATTGTTATGTTTTCATTTATTTATGCAACAAATACTGAATTTACATGTTTGGTTTTAGCAAAATAAGTAAAAATAATTGCATTGTATTAAGGGTATGAATAGTTCTAGAGGCTACTGTATGTAGTATGAATCTGTTGTGTCCACGCCCGGGACGAATCTTAACCCATATATTGCAGAGGAATACAAATCTGAATGCATGCAGGGTTGAATTCAAGGGTGAGTCACCCCAGGGCAACTCTGTTGACTCAACACAGGGCTGGATGGTCTAGTTTGAAAACAGTTTTAGCGCAGTCTTATCCTGGGTGACTTACAATTATTTTACAAATAATTGGAATATTTTAAGTGCATGTTGACATTCTGACAAACTCATGATCCAACCGAACCCCATCAGACACTGACCAAATGGTGTTAAAACATTATAGATATGCTTATAACTAGTTTGCAGCCAATAAAAGGTTAGAATTATTATTATTTTTTTAATTTTTGTTAATGTATTAATGACATTTACAGTCATTCTCAAAAGTATTCACCCATTGGACTTTTCCACATTTTATTTACAAGATGGAATCAAAATGGATTTAATTAGGAGTTTTTGCCAATGATCAACACAAAAAAGTCCATGATGTTAAAGTGAAAAATAAAATCTACAAATTGTTCTAAATTAATTACAAATACAAAACAAGTGATTGCATAAGTACTCACCCCCTTGAGTCAATATTTGGTAGAGGCACCCTTGGCAGCAATTACAGCCATGAGTCTATTTGGATAAGTCTCTACCAGCTTTGCACATCTGGACACTACAATTTTTGCCCAGTCTTCTTTGTAAAATTGCTCAAGCTCCGTCAAGTTGGATGGTGAACAGCAATTTTCAACTCTGTCCCCATATTCTCAACTGGATTGAGGTCTGGGCTTTGACTGGGCCACTCCAGGATATTGACCTTTTTGTTTTTAAGCCACTCCAGTGTGGCCTTGGCTGTATGTTTGGGGTCGTTGTCCTGCTGGAAGATGAATCTTCTTCTAAGTTCCAGGTCTCTTGCGGACTTCAGCAGGTTTTCCTCCAGAATTTCTCTGTACTTTGCTACATCCATTTTGCCCTCTATCTTCACAAGCTTTCCAGGCCCTGACGCAGATAAGCATCCCCATAGAATGATGCTGCCACCACCATGCTTCACGGTAGGGATGGTGTTCTCAGGACGATGTGCGCGAAACATACCACTTAGCATAGCTCTATTTTGGGCTCATCAGATCATAGAATCTTCTTCCACTTGATCTCAGAGTCTCCCACATGCCATCTGGCAAATTGTACCTGAGATTTGATGTGAGATTTTTTCAACAATGGCTTTCTTTTTTCCACTCTCCCATAAAAGCCAGTTTTGTGAAGCACCCGGACTATTTTTGCCGTATTCACAGTGTCTCCCAGCTCAGCCGTGAAAGACTGTAACTCCTTTAGAGTTGCCATAGGCCTCTTTGTGGCCTCCCTGACTAGTGCCCTTCTCACCTGGATACTCAGTTTTCGAGGACGACGTGTTCTAGACAGATTCACAGTTGTGCCATATTCTCTCAATTTCTTAATAATGGACTTTACTGTGCTCTGGGGGATATTCAGTGCTTTTGAAGAACCTTATTCCGGATTTGCTTTGAATGTGCCTTCGTCTTCATGATGTAGTTTTTGTTAGGAAATGTACTAACCAACTGCGGAACCACCCAGAGACAGGTGTATTTAACCTGAAATCATGTGAAAGACCTTAATTGCACACAGGTGGACTCCATTCAACTAAATATGATATGATTTTATTTTTCACTTTGACATTATGGACTTTTTGTGTTGAGCAGTGGCAAAAACTAATTAAATCCATTTTGATTCCATGTTGTAACACAATAAAATGTGGAAAAGTCCAAGGAGGGTCAATACTTTTGAGAGCCACTGTATGATGCTCTAGAATCTTTTATATTTGCATAGCAACTGACAAAGTTATGCTGTCTTTTTGACTATATAAGCCAGTGTTTTTCAACATGTGGTACACATACCTTTACTGGTACGCGAGAGCTTTGTCACTGGTACACAATTGCAGTTATCTTTTTGAGTGCATTTTTGTGCTTTGACCAGAATAGCATCATTGCTGCAATTTTTTTATATGTAAATGTAAAATGTAAAGTTTTATATAAATTCTCTCTTTAAAAACAGTTTGTGTTTAAAATACAGCTACTTATTTATTAACTGGTCAAAGCACTAAATGCACCAACTGCTTGTTCCCTTTCAATGGAATAACAACCATTACCAAATAGGAAGAGCCCTCTCTGACCGTCAATCACTGAGCATATAAAAAAAAGCTGCCTTATCGGGGCCCTGCTGTGAGGAGGAAGTCCCTCCCACCTTGTGCTGAAGAGGGTCAGTAAGACAGGTCACAGATTGCCTCGTGCTTTCTTTGTCCGAATTTGGCTGATTTGTTGGTTTTAAACCTTCAAACTTTTTGTGTACATGGTAATATTATACTTTTGAGTGTTGATCGAGAGTGCTTCTGCTTCAGTTTACTGACTAGAGCACGTTTCAACCCCTCAGTGAAGATTGACAAGCGGCCATTACTCTCTGTTACACTACCTTGTGTAGTTTTCTACTGTGTTTTGGCTGTTGTGGTGCTGGTGGGTGATCCCGCGGGCTCGCGGCGTCATCCTCTACACCGATTATTCGGCCTCAGCGACCTCAAAAAAAAAAAAAACAGCTCGGGCCTACGTGCCTCTCTGAAGCCTCGGGCTCTCCTAGCGCAGCTGCACTCGCACTTGGCGCCGACGGCGATTGACTCGGCTACATCAGCCCGGCATCGACCACGCTTGTCTTTGGCGCCGACCCCGATGCCGATTTGGCACAGGCTTGTAACAATATTCGAGCCCATGCCCCGGCCTTGATTGACTCGGCACCAGTGAGAACATCTTTGCCGCTGCCTGCAGCGCGTAACTGACAGCGCTCTCCATCGGCCACGTCCTCGGCACCGATTGACTCAGCACTGACAGCTCTCTCCTCGACATTGACCTCGGAGTCGACTGTTCGGCATTGACTGCAAACTCCCTCGACACCTACCTCGGCGCCAATTGACTCAGCACCAACTATGCTTCCTCGGCGCCAAAGCCGTTAAATTCGGCACAGATTGCCAGTCCAGCTCCGCCTGCTCCCCGTGCCATGTCAGTGCGCTCCACTGGGTCCTCCGCTGGGTTCCACCAGTGTGATCAGTGCATGGCCAAGCTGCCCAGGCAGGATGAGCCCCTGTCTTGAGCCAGATGCTTGGGGCCAGAACAGGCGACCAAAGCACTGGCGGTTGAGTTGGACTACTTCCAATGCAGGAAGTTCTCCAAAAGAGCTAAACACAGGAAAGCAGCCCTCTCGCCAATGGAGTCTCTCTCCCTGGGGTAAGGGAGAATGAGATCCGTGGTCCTCTATGACCCCCCCGGCCACGGTGACCAGGGAGCTCCTCTGAACACCTGTGTCATCCTCTCCTTCTCCACCACCGTTGCAGAGGTGAAGGTGCCTCTCAGGTTGGGTGAGATGGTCACTGCCGAGTCTGCACGCGTTCCAAAGCACGTGCTGAGGCGCACACAAAACAGGTCATAGATCATGTGTTGAAGTTAAGGCTCTCCATGCATCAACAGAAGAGCAACTTCATACCATCTCAGTCCACAATGTTGCTGGGGATTAGACTGAACTCTGTGAGCATGCTTGCCCCACTGTCGGAAGACAAGATTCGGTCATTGGAAGTCACACTCTCCCTATTCAGAGAGAATGATCTTCTACAGGTCAGAATATATCCAAAGGTTGTAGGGGTTGATGGCCTAGTCTAGGGAATGGCCTGGAATGGGAGGGGAATAAGTGGTCAGTATAAGGGACATTGGCAGCAAGCGCACATAAATGCCCAAACATGTGCTAGTCCTGACGGACAATACTACAGTGGTAGCCTACATAAACCATCAAGGTGGCCTGCGCTCGCTGGGCCTTCACCACGCAGCACACAGAATCCTGTCCTGGATGCACAGTAACTTGTGTTCAATCAGGGCAGTTCACCTCCCCAGTGTGGACAAAAAGGTAGCAGACCTCCTTTCCAGAGTAGCTCCAGACAGCTCGGAATGGAGACTGCCTCCTCAGGTGGTGAAACAGATTTGGGAGAGGTTTTGTACTGCACAAGTCGACCTCTTCACCAAGGCCAAGTCCACTTATTGCCTCCTATGGTTCTCCATTGAGAGAGACGGGGGCCCCCTGGGAGTAGATACGCTAGCTCACCCCTGGCCTCAGGGGCTCTTGTATGCATTTCCTCTGCTACCATTTTTACCCATGACACTAGAGAGGATCAGGGTGGAGAGAGCACAGGTTCTGCTGGTTGCACCCAGATGGCCGAGGCGCCCCTGGTTTGTTTTCCTCTCAGACATGTTTTCGGCTCAACCGTGGCAGCTCCCACTATGCAAGGACCTCCTGAGCCAAGCAGAGGGGCTATTATGGCACCTGAACCCAGCCCATCTCCAACTCTGGGTCTGGCTGTTAAACGGAGACGTCTATTCAGACGAGGTTTGCCAGATGCAGTGTTAGAGACACTACAGTCTGCTAGGGCGCCAAGCATTAGATCCCAGTATTCATATAAATGGAAAGTTTTCCAAGACTGGTGCCTTGCCTAAGATTATGATCCAATGACCTGCCCTATTGAGACAATACTATCCTTCTAACAACACCTGTTTGAGGTGGGAAAATCCGCATCCACTTTGAAGGTATACCTGACAGCAATATCAGTGGGTGGGCCACAACGAAATTGATTCTGTGTCCCTGAGGACACACTTCCTGGTGGTGCAATTTCTTAAAGGGGCTCGGAGGCTTCGTCCTCCCAAGTATGGTCCCCAAGTGGGATCTGGAACTGGTACTGTGGGTCCTTACGGGAATCTCAAATTCTAAAATTAAAGAAGATATAGCAAAGTGGAATTTGTTACCCCTCCTGAATTCATAAAAGGGGACGTCGTCAGTTATATGAAAAATAAAAGATAAACAATCCTACCTTGCTGTTTGAATGTGTTTGGTTATTGTGTAATAATTGAATGCTCCAAAACATCTGCATAATGCCACACTGCCAACAAACAAAATCCCAGAGCATCTCTTTTGAGCCAGAAAAGATGGCTTCTGTGTGTATCGCAAATGTACAGATGCATTAGCTATAAAACCTCTGTGTAGCAACACTAACTGCGAAACAAACAGGTATATTTGTGCTGTGCTAGTGGTTCCTGGAAAATAATACAACAGAGATGGAGGAAAACTGTGTTTGACCATGTCTCGCAGTTAGTGTACACTGGGAATACTTTTAGCAGCTAGTTAAAAAGCAGCAACACTGAAATGGCTATTACAAGAGGCCCCAATAGTGAATGAAGTTTACCTAATGGAAAAGTTGAGTATTTTTTTAACGCTAACAGAAACATGTGTAAAATATTGGACAAAATTGATTATGTTTGTAACACCTCTCAATTTACAATATCTCCCTGGGCAAATTTTAAATAGCTCATAAAAGGCTTGGAAGATCAAAAACAAAACAAAAAAAGTAGGGAAGTGGACTATTTATTTTATTTTGATTTCTGTGTATTTGAAATAATCATGTACAATTGTATGTTATGCTTTGCTTACCCAACTAAATAAAGAGTTTAAAAAAAAAAAAAAAAAAAAAAAAAGCTTGACTGGCAAGTATTGATTCACATGCAAAAGTTCAGTCATGTCTGCTTGGTTCAGTTTCACTATTACTGTATTCCTTAAACAGGATAGGTTTCTTATTGTTTTAATTCAATGGAAAGCAGCATTTCCGTTATTCAACATTAATCACAAAAACAGAAGTGGAACCAAGGTGCTAATGGCTCCATTGACCATTTAAGGGTGAAATGATCTCAGTATAAACTGTACAAACATACAGAAGATAATAGAGAAAGCAAATGTTCTGTGTTCATTAAAGTTTGCTACCAAATTGACATTCTTTAAACCAACAACTTTAAAATGTATAAAATATTACCACAATAAGTGTAGAGCAGGATGTGATTTAAACTGCACTTCATATTATGTAATAGTACTTTTAATCTTTAACATAATGAGAAGGAACTGGGGTGTTTCCAGTGAATTCAGTTAAAAAGGTGAAGTCAACCTTGGGTTGAAAACATGCTTGGCAGTAGGCTAGTAGCCACAAAAAGTTTGACCTGGGTTGAAAATACAGTAGCCTCTAGAATTATTCATACACTTTGATTTAGTGTAACTGAGAGTTGGTTTTGAAAACAAAAAAATGCAAGTGTAGCCTTGTGGCAAAGTAGTTAAGTGGATACAGGTGCAGGAATGATGCAGTGAGTGACTAAAGAGACAAAGAGATTTATAATCCAGTTGTAAAGGTATTTTATTGTATCCAGGTCTGGGTACCTAATAAGACCCCAGAAATACACAACAATGTGTATTGCACAGAGTAAATAACAACAGGTTGCAGTCCTAAACAATAAACACTAATATCCTTCCAACAATGATAGCAACACAGTCAGTAGTTCAGGGTTCATGCAGTAGTTTTCGTGGTGGGTGATAAAGTTTATTAGTGACAGTAGTGCAGTGCTGTTCCAGCTTTGTGCTGGCCCTTGGTGACAGTTCCGGAATTGTGTTAGCCATCTAATTATTTACAAAATGAGACACTCACGATACGTTATTATTCACAGGGTCTCTTCCAGTCCTTACAGGTTCAAAACTCAAACCAAAGCAAAGGAACAGATTGGGTTTCTGTGTCCCCTTTTATGTCGTTATACATGACCCGTTGTTTCACTTCTGGGTCAATGCGTTAATTCAACAGAGTGCCGCCCCCTTTCTAGTTGGCCAAATTCCCTTGAAAGAACTGTCAGACCAGCCTATCCAGGGAACTCTGTTCTAGCTGCTTAGCGCCCTCACATGTCGGGAGGGAGATTTACTACCAAGAATCATTGTTTTTCTGTCTCAAGCTTACATTCAGTATTTGTTGCATAAATAAATGAAAACATGAAAAACTGGAAGTACTATCAGTATTGGATAAAACATATCTGTCCAAAATAATTGCATTTTAATTTATAGGAGTGAATAAATCTGAACATAAAACAGAAAAATATGCATTTTTTACATATATATTTTTCCAGTGTCCAATATTGACAGCTATTGCTATTACAGCTATTATTGTTATTATTGACAGACAGCTATTATTGAGCTTATAAAAAAATAAGAATAAAAAATAAGTGTTTCATATAAAGATAAAGTAAATGCATATTTTGACAGACTGGTTCTATGTGAACGATTGGGTGTTGGGGTGTTGCAAAGCTGTATAGGCCTACAAATAGTTAGGACGCAACAAGAAAAATGTTTTGCTTTGAATGAACAAATAAATTAATAATATATACAGGAGGTAGACCAGTAATAGTGCATTACACAAAAATCCACGTATACACCCAAACAAATTAATTATTTCATTTTATTATTTTAAATAAGAAAGCAGCCAATCACAGAACAACATTTCTATACTGAGTCTTGTGTATAAATGACAACTTGTGCATAGAATTATCTGTATTTAAACAAATAAAACGGTATTTAAAAATCTCCTTATACAATAATACATCAACCACTCCAAAATAGAGCAACTATTTCAACTCTACAGTTAGGAATGATGCTTCAGGATACTTAATGCTAGTATATATGTAGTAGAGGTGCAAATGTGCAAGTTTGTTTTTAATATCACACAATGCCGTAGTATATAGCGTTTCTATGTAGCATTGCTCACACAGATTGCAGATGATAACTGATTGAAAGACCTACCATATTTTAACTTACAATCTCGCAATATAGAAACAAGCCCCCCCCCCAGTGAGCCGAGTTTACTCGACACACTGTCTGATCACGACCTTTGTCCCGCCCTGATCACATATTATACCAAGGTCTTTCAGACACTCTATACTGTGTCCGGACCAAAAACCCTACCAAAAAATTTCGATAAAAATTGTAAAGAGCTAGTCTCTCTCTTTCTCTCGCTCTCTAGAGACGTAGAAAGTTATGTTGGAAAGTTCTCAATTTTATATTGTATCATGACTTCCTGGTTTAAAACCCATTGTCCTTACACAGGATCACTTTCCAACCAGTCATTTGGGTGTGGTTTTACAATGTTTAGTGAGGAATTTGTGAAAGGAGGGGGGAAGGGCAGAATGTTTCAGTACACCATTAGGTTGGGTCAGATGTCCAGGGTCAGTGGGGAGATGGCAGAAGAAGGGCAATGCCTGTTTGCTTGCTAGATCGTAAATTCTAGGCCGAAGTGAACATAACAACCGCAACGGAGGGGGGCAATCATGCCCCACAGCTATTCTCTATTGGTTGAGTATATGAGTTTAGGGGGTAGGGATGGATGAATTGTCTGCTGCTAGCCAAATCCTGATAGGAGCAAGGGATTTTATGTAGAAACTATATAACCCACGTATGTGCTTTACCCCGGCAGAATACACTAGTTACTGATAAAGTGACTGTTATTCCCTGGAGAGCTCTGTATTTTGATGACCACTGCAATAAACCTTTGATGCAACAATCGGTGTGATTGATTGTCTCTGATCATCGCTGCACTTCATTTTGACCCTACAAATTGACGTTGTCGGCAGGATTCCAGGATGTTCGTTGCATTTCTGTTGGTGTGCGGACTCGTGATTAGGCAGGATTCCAGGATGTTCGTTGCATTTCTGTTGGTGTGCGGACTCGTGATTAGAGGTCTGGGGTAAACAATACCTTTTGAGTGTGTGGCGGGTTTTCAAAAACCTGTGGGTTGTGAAGTTGCATATGTGTAATGAGTAAAAGGTATTGAGTGTGTTCATCTGGTTGTGACTAGGTAGTGGAGTGTGTGTCTGGTAGGCACCGTCACTACATAGTTAGTACTGTGCAGATGAGAAAGCTCTAGTAACGGGGGGGTCTCTGTGAATCATAGGAGTGAGTAACTGGTGCAAAAGAAATATATCTAAGTAGCGAGCAGACGATATGGCTCTCAGGGAGAGTATATTCAAGAAGTAGGTGGACGATATAGATTAAAAGAAATATATCCAAGTAGTGAGCAGATGATATAGCTCTCAGGGAGAGTATATTCAAGAAGCAGGCGGACAATATAGATCAAAAAGAGTGTGTTTAAGGAGTGAGCAGATGATATAGCTCTCAGGAAGAGTATATTCAAGAAGCAGGCAGATGATACAGCTCAGAGGGTGTAAATCTAAAAGCATTTTTGCTGGTGAGATACATCAGTGTGGTATAACAGGACAGTAGTTGAAATGACAAGCTCGAAGCTTCAGTCAGGAGTACGAGAGTACTTGACTGAAAAATGGGCAGACAGCATGGAGAAAGCACTAAAAAAGGTTGGCAACCAGACAGCCCAGACCACAAGCAGACTGAGTGGTTTCAAAAAGGAACAAAGGACTTGGTACAGTGCCAAAAGGGCGTTGGCTGAGAGTAAGCATGCAGAACCCAATCTTGATGTAAAATCAATGGGAGAAGAAAAGGACGAAATAGATTGGGGTTATTTAGAGTGGAAAGCCAGAGAATGGCAGGTAGAATAATATTTGGTTTCTAAAATCCAGAATTAAATCAAGGTTTTATTTTCAAGAGTTTGCATATTGATGATTGTTTAATTTGTATTGAACTAAAAAGGGAGATAGTGTTTTCTTGAATGGAGAACACTTGGTTTAATGAAGCACCAAAGTTACTGGTAGTAACTGGTATTATTTGCACATTTACAAGATGTTTTGTTTATGTTAGTCACAATTAATTTTTTACGGAGCTTCTAACAGGAGAGGTGATGATAACTAGATTAATGTGATAACTGAGACATTAATAAATCATGTATAAAGCATTGATAACACTATGTAAATACAGTATAATCGTAAATCTCGAAAAACTACTCACTTCTAAATCTTTTGTCGCCATTTTTGTATTACTTTAGTATAAATACATGTTAATTTGGATTCATATGTTGTTTTTTTCTGACTTTATGTGAACGCAAAGACACACATTTGCCCGTTTTCCCATTGGAAATAGTGATATTTTGAAATATCACTGTCCTGGTCACAAAAGCAAAGTTTGTGGGGAATAATAGCTATTCTCTATACTTTTGAGGCATAAGCAATTAGGAAATAACACTTACTACCCAGGAACAAAAAAAAATAAATGTTACATGGTGTAATAAGTCAGGGACTCGACCTGAAACAAAATAAGGGAACTAGACGAGAACATTAAAAATATTTTCATGATAAATACTTGTGTGTGTGTTGTAAGGACAGTTGTATTGTGTTTGTTTTGTATTGTGTTTGTGGCCGCCCATGCTAGCAAGCTGTATGGTTGTGAAGATTATACCATACACGTAAAACTATTGTCATATTTTAAGTAGCAACAGTTGAGCATAATATGGAGTCTCTGAACTGGGTGTTACATATGTATCTAATATATGTTTGTCTGTTGGCTATTACATGTTGATCTATTTGTGAGTTAGGACAACCTGTTAATAGGAAAAACCTGTTACATAAACCGTCACAAGGTGGGGCGGATTAGGGTATTGGCATAAAACCCTAGTTAAAGTCCATTAGAGCACCAACAAAGTGTAAATTTAGGGTGCAAAGGAAAACAAACCATTAATAAAATCCGCAAAGTAGAGTAACTTGTCATATTGGAAAATTATATTGGTAAGAAGTCAGTTTAGTATGATAATTTTATTAATAAATTGCTTGGGTTAGATTGGTTTTGTTTAAGCAAAAGATAAAGCAACATTTCAGGAAAGGCAGATGTTTAACACTATGTGACCTTTACATAAGTATGAGTGGGAAAACGTAAACTGTGTTCACAAATAGCCAAGTGCAGCTCAGAAAGTGAAAAGGGACAGACTCTGTCACAGTTTGAGAACTGAAAGCTTTAGTTCAGGAGTTGATATAAGAGAGTGGATTAAAACAAAATATGGATCGCAAAGGCAAAGCAATAGGACTGGAAGCTAAAAGTTTAGCTCAAAGAAGCAGTGCAAGATAAGATTCTGGGCATGTTGCCAGAGAGCAGACAATATGCAGATAAGGTGCCTGGGCAGTTGTCCAGCAGCAGAGAAGTGTTAATAATAGATGTTGAAGGCACAGCTCACAGCTGCGAAATCACACCAAGTTTTAGAATGAATACGATTTTAAGCAATGCTTTAATTGTGGCCGTATTGATATTTAAAGATGATGTGTTGGAAGGTGACAGTGGCTACAGGAAAGTCTTAAACGGCAGAGGAACTGAAAGGAGACTACAGTGAATATGTAAGAATGTTGCAATGGCTGCAGGCATAGATAGGGGAGTGACATGCGGTAGTCTCGGTCGGAGCAAAGGGGGCCACCCATGTAAAATGTTAGTCGATACTGGGGCTGGAATCTGCCAATCCTGGTAACAAAAGAGTTTGTAGTAATCGAAGGAGTCAATGGAGGTACGTAACTAGCATTTAGAACTGAACCCGTGGAATTTGTAATTGGCTCACAATCTGCGTTAGTCAAAATGTATTATGCTAAAATGCATGAGAAAAACATTTTAGAGTTAGATGTAATGTACATCTCATCCTTCCCTCTCACACTCCAGGACTTGACTAAGCAGTACCCGGAAGTGTGGGCTCTGCACAGCAATGGCTGCGGTAAGGCAGTGGGCGTGCTTATCACAATTGAAGGAGACGCCCATCTTCCACAACGGCAGTACCCTGTCAAGCCTGAAGCAGTGACAGCAGTAAAGGGCATTATTACTGATTTACTAATGCAAGGGGTTGTAGTCAAATGTAACTTCCCCACCAACAGCCTAATTTGGCCAGTCCCTAAGGGAGAGGGCAAGTGGAAGCTTACAATTGACTACCAAAGCTTTAACCAAGCCCTGCCCAAGATGGATAGAGATAGTAGCTAACCCCCACACTATATTGACTGAAGTACCAGCTGAGGCCAGCTGGTTCTCAGTCCTTGATATAAGCAATTGATTCTGGAGCCTACCTATAAGGCCTGCAGATTGATGGAAGTTTGCTTTCACAATGCAAGGGGTCCAATATACTTGGACCTGCAAGCCACAGGGGTATCATAGTAGTACCCCAGTAGTGTTCCACCAATGTCTTGCCAAGAATCTGAGACCCTTGAAAGACAACCTGCATGGCACTGTGTTGCAATATGTGGATGACTTGTTGTTGTGTAGTACCTCTCTTACAGAAGCAAAGGAACTACTGAGGGCTGCTTTGCTTCTACTTAAAGACCAAGGGTTCAAGGCCAACCCAAAGAAGGTTTAGCTCTTACAGCAGGAGGTAATGTATATGGGACATATTCTCAGTTATAACAGCAAGACTATGAGCCTAGCTAGGAAATTAGCCCTCATCTTAATACCCAAACCCCGCACTGTCACTGAGCTAAGACAGTTTCTGGGAACAACTAATTATGTTAGAGAGTACATAGAAGACTATGCTACTGCAGCAGGGTTTATGTACGCATTACTAAAAGACACACCCGAGAAATACAAAGTTATTGAGTGGACTGAGGAAGCAGAGCAGGGGTTCAACGACCTGAAACAAAAGATCAGTGATGCCCCTGCACCAGGCATACCCAGTCCAAATAAGGAGTTTTATCTCAAAATTACAGTAAAAACACACACTATACATTGTGTATTGAGCCAAGAACATGGTGACCGTCTAAGACCGGTGGCGTACTGTAGCTGAAAGAAAACTCCAACTGAGTACAGGTACCCCACCTGTGAGACCTACCTGGGGGCCGTATGTTGGGCCATTGACATTACTGAACCCTTAGTGGGGGACTTTAACAATTGCTCGAATAACCTGAAAGGGACCCTGCCATTTAGCAAACAACTTAGATTCTGATGAGCGCAACAATAACAACACTTTATCTACAGGTCGAAAGTTCCTAATTCTTGCATTTTTATTGTAGCTTTGTTGCTGCTTCTGCTGTGCCGCTTTGAGATTGTCATGTGCCAATCGCCCGACTAATTCTAAGCGATCGCGTAACTGCAACACATATTTTACTACATTTTTAGACTCCTTTGACTGTTCTTCCTAGCCTTCTCTTATGAGATCCAAGATACCCCGCGGCTGCCAACCGTACAAGAGCTCAAACGGGGAAAACCCCGTTGAGGATTGTGGTACCTCGCGAACTGCAAAGAGCAAGTAGGGAAGCAGTTTAGCCCAATTGCGTTTTTCTTGATCTACAAAGGGGCACAACATATTTTTCAAAGTCTGATTAAATTGTTCAACAAGCCCATCCATTTGAGGATGAAAAACTGAGGTTCTAATTGAACGGATTTTCAATAATTTATATAGTTGCTGAATACAGTCTGACATAAAATTAGTGCCCTGATCAATGAGAATTTCTTTTGGGATTCCCACCCTAGAGAATATTTTTACCAATTCATTTGCTACAGCTACTGCATTCATAGAGCGTAAGGGAACAGCTTCTGGATATCTCATTGCATAGTCCACTACTACTAAAATATACCGATATCCTGACTCTGTTCCCTCCAGAGGGCCTACTAAATCTACACCAATCCTTTCAAATGGTACCCCAATAATTGGAAGTGGAACCAGAGGTGCGGGGTGAACTGACTTAGGGGCAGCTAATTGACATTCAGGACACTCCGATACATACTTCAGCACAAGACCATAAACCCCAGGCCAAAAAAACCTGGCCAGAATTCGTTCCTGAGTCTTTTCAGTTCCCAAATGACCTGAAAATGGAATCTCATGACTTCTGACTGAAAAGGCCTAGGAACCAATAACTGTTTTACGAGCTGTCCCGTCCCGGGAGCCCGGGTTATTCTATATAATAAGTACCCAGATACAGAAAAATGCGGAAATACCACTGGTTGTCCTTCCTGCATATCCTTCCCCTCGATATATCTAACCTGTTTCCAAGCATACCGTAACGTGGGATCATTTTGTTGTTCATATCCCAAGTCGATATTTCGGTCCCAATGGCTAGGTACACAGAGAGGAGTGTCTTTTATTACATGACCTTCCACCTCAGTAACCTCGCAGCCCCGGTTACACTGAATACCTACTCCCTTTCCTTGCCGTTTAAGCGATTGGTTTACTTTTGTGTCAGACCCCTCCCCTTGTCGTCTCAGAGTTCCCTCATATTTTTCCACAAGATGCTCTCTTCTTGTTTTTCTTGGGTGGATTTTAGGGTTAAACAGATCGGATTGCAACGGAAAAATCTCGCCAATTGTTTTCTCCTGTTGCTTTAATTGTCCCCTGGTAGAAAATAAGACCATTTCCCGGCCTAAAATACGATCAAAAAACGGCCAGTCTCTTCCCAGGAGAACAGGGTATGGTAAACATTGCGCTACAGCCACTTTAACGTAAGCTGAATAATCACCTACAATAAGTCTAACTTTACTGGTGGGATAAACCCGAGTTTCTCCATGAATACAGGAGATAGCCACTTTACCCTGTGGCTCCCAGGCTACCCCATCCAAGAGAGCTTGCCAAATCAATGTTTGTGCACACCCAGAGTCCGCAAATGCATAAGTACTCTTTCCCCCGACCTGTACTCTTAACTGATAAGGGCCCTCCCGACATTCCCCAGTGTTCCTACCTGTTACTGCTGACCAGGATCTTGTCGCCAGGTCCACCTTTATTACTGGACAATTCCTGGCAATGTGTCCAGGCTCATTACATCGGTAGCACACTTGGTTAGGAGGCATCAACGGAGTTAATCTGTCCTGCGAGTCCGCGACCGGCAGGTTATGGGGATTCTCTCTCGCCCAGGATGGGGCTAACCTCGACCTCCATGGTCTGAAGGTCTGGTTACCCCCTCTGGGCTTCATTGGTTGGTTGGTCCGAGTTAGTTTAGGGGCAGGAGTGGGGTCTGACCCGGCGCCTTCGTTCGCGTCTTCGTAGGCCTCCGCCAGGAGGATGGCATCCTCGAGAGTGGTAGGTCGATTCCTCTTAATCCACTTTCGATTCCTTGGTGGTAGTATAGATGAAAACTGTTCTATAACTATTTTCTGCACCAGTTCTTGGGGTGTATGTTCTTCTGGCCTCAGCCACCGGGTGCACTGATCTAAAAGATATTGTCCCGCAACCCGGGGCCACATCCCCTTGGACAGCTGGTATTCCCGAAAACGGCGCCGGTATGTTTCCTCCGTGATCCCGAGGCGTGAGAGAATGGCTTCTTTTACTTTAACATAGTCCCCTGCATCCGTGGCCGTCAGTGCTCGATAAGCTGCCTGAGCTTCCCCTGTCAGGCAGGGTGCCAATTTCATGGCCCAGTGTTCCCTAGGCCACTCTGCAGCCTCTGCCACTCTCTCAAAAGTAATCAAGAAAGCCTCGGGATCATCTTCCGAGGTCATCTTCTGAAGCTTTGGCTGAGCTGAAAACATCCGGGCAACCGCTCTCTCTGATGTTGATATTGATAGTTTTTCCACCAGCTGTCCAAAGAACTGGGCAAGCTTTTCCTGGTGCCGTGTCTCTCTCTCCTCTCGCTTCTCCTCCTGCTCCCTAAACATTGCCAAAACTGTAGCTGGATCCATTTTCACTTCTGACACCACGTGTGAGGTGAGAGTGTATTAAATGGAATGTCCAGACAGTAATTTATGTGTACAGAAATAAAATAATTTATTTTTATTATCTATGCACAACAAAATAATTAAATAACAAAAGAAAACAAAACGGCGTGAGGGAGGAAGTGCAGGGGTGAAATCCAAAACAGATCGTGAGAACTCGTCTTTAATCGTCTTCATGGCGAACCATACATAAACAAAAAAAAAAAAAAAAGATATGTTAGTGTTTTCAAAAATCCCTCTGCACCAAACTAGTCTCTCCCTCTACCCGTTACTCTGCCTATTTTGCTTTCGGACCAACCCAGAACACAGTAGTACGTTCCCTTTAGTATGTAATGTCCCGCCTCTGTAGTCAGTGGAAAACCAATCCCCAATTGACAAGTGTCCTTATCCTTCACTGACTCCAGTGGCTGGAATTTACATACTCATACTTCCGCCCCTCACCAAGGTGCTGCCCCTCAAAAAGATGACTTTTGCCATGGTCACAAGATCTTGGTAAGGGAAGTCCCGAGTTGGTTTGATGCCATCTACTGTCGGGAGGCTGAATCACAGAACGAAATCCCTTTGACTCATCACACAGTCACTTTCAACGTTCCATTACCTTGCGTTTCTCTGAGTGTCAGGGCTCCCAACCTTGATGGATAAATACTGAGAGCTGAGGGCTCCAGGTGCAGTCTTGTAGTTTCTTAGAATCTGAGCAGAGAGCAGAGGGGGGCTATTGCAGGTCTGGGGCAGCAGGGAGTTGGGGCTAAAGCAGTGGGTTTTATTATTTTCAAACAAAGACATTATTTGAATTTCCCACTGCATGCTCCAATTGGCTATTTTGTAGCGAATGGGCTTGCAATCTTGATTGATTGCTCCCCCCCCCCCCTCTGTCTGATTCAGTTTATTATCATAATCTGGAAAGGGGAAACTTTTTAAAACATGCATAACTTTTGATTTTTCACTTCTAACTTTCAGATTTTATTCTGAATTCCCGTTATTTTTACCATAAGAAATTACATTTCTTTAGACACTGAACATGTCTGGTTGCGACTTTGGTTAGACATTGCAAACAGTTTAATTTTCTTAGGGATTTATTACCTGGGTTATTCTATACTTGTTAGGCAATTTAAAAATAAAAACGCTTGCATCTTGTACTCATAGTGGTATTAAATCAATATGATGTGAAATTTGTCTTAAATCTTTTAAGCTATTTTTCTCTTTTTTTCAGACTCCTGTACTAAACCACCACTCTCTCACTAGACAAGTTAATTAAATCATGGAGACGGGTTTGATTAGCCTTTTGTTTCCTGAGTGCCTGGTGCATTCAAGGTATTAGGTTGATCGTTATCTCTAGGCAAAGCTAGACAAATTAGATTAAAGTTCATTCAATGTAGATTCCTGATAATGTAATATCATAAGAACATAACATAAAAAAGTCCATGACATTTTCAATATATTTGTTATGACAATGTCTAAAGAACCTACACACTCAATATCTTCAAATAAATCTTATTGTATTGTATTAGTCAACATTTTCCTTATCTATTCCTGATAGTTTATACTGTAAGCTAAGGGGTTTTTAATCTTTTTTTGAAACTGTACCCCTTCTACCTGAAGGTTTCAGCTCAAGTACCCCTTTACAATTTTCGCTCAACTGAACGAAATAAAATGGAGAAAAATCAGATGAACCCCCCCCCCCCCCCCCCCCCCCCCCCCCCCCCCCCCCCCGTTTATTTAATAAATAATTTAATGTTACAATAGTTTGGATGACAAACTGCTGGTTTAGGACAGAATAATAAACAGTAGACTTAATTCTTAAAACTTTTAATTACAAGTATTTCGATACACAGAATTAAGAAGACTTTGGTTTGTTGGTCATCTCTTTGGAAACAATGATTCACTTTCTGTTCGTCAAAGTTAGTATAAATAATACAAAAGTGTGCACTGTATTTTTTTTTTTATGTTAACATTTACTTCCCATCTCTACATAATTGTGTGACATTTAAAATGTTTACCTCAAGATAAAACCTCAAGATTGTGATCATAAAAGACTTTGAATGATCTTAAATCGGTGCTTCTGTTGCATAAATACACTACAAACTGTGCATGCTTTAGGTCTTCTATATACAGTGGCTATAGAAAGTCTACACCCCCTTGAACTTTTTTCACATTTTGTTGTGTCAGTGCCTCAGAGTTTTATGCATTTAAAAAAATAAGGATTTTTTTTCCACTTATCTACACACCATACTCCACACTGTTAAGGTGAAAAAAGTTTTTATTGAGAAAAAAATGATATATTAAAAATGCAAAACTGAATGATCTTAATTGGATAAGTCTCCACCCCCCTTGAGTTAATACTTGGTGAAATAGGTCACTACCAACTTTGCACACCTAGATTTGGCAATATTTGACCATTCTTCTTTACAAAACTGTTCAAGCTCTGTCAAGGTCCTTGAAAGCGTTGATGGACAGCAATCTTCAAGTCATACCAGAAATGTTCGATTGGATTTAGGTCAGGGATCTGACTGGGCCACTCAAGGACATTTACCTTTTTGTTCCTTAGCCACTCCAGTGTAGCTTTGGCTGTGTACTTCGGGTCATTATCAGGCTGAAAGGTAAACTTCCATCCCAGTTTCAGCTTTCTTGCTGAGGACAGCAGGTTTTCCTCAAGGACTTCTCTGTACTTTGCTCCATTCATTTTCGCTTCTGTCCTGACAAGTGTCCCAGTCCCTGCCGATGAAAAACATCCCCATAACATGATGCTGCCACTACCATGCTTCACAGTAGGGATGGTCTTCTTTGGGTGATGGGTTGTGTTGGGTTTGCACCAAACATAACACTTTGCATTTCTGCCAAAAAGTTCAATTTTATTCAGACCACAAAACTTTTTGGCACATGGCTACAGAATTTCCTGAGTGATTTTTTTGCATAATTCAAATGGGATTCAAGGTGGTCTTTCTTGAGTAATGGTTTCCATCTTGCCACCCTACCATACAGGCCAGATTTGTGGAGTGCTTGGGATATTGTTGTCAAATGCACACTTTGACCAGTCTTGGCCATAAAGGCCTGTAGCTCTTGTAAAGTTGCCACTGGCCTCTTGGTAGCCTCTCAGGTCAGTCTCCTCCTTGTTCAGTCATCCAGTTTGGAGGGACGGCCTGATCTAGGCAGGGTCTTGGTGGTGCCATACACCTTCCACTTCTTAATAATCATCTTGACCGTGCTCCAAGGGATATTCATGGCCTTTGATATTTTTTTTATACCCGTCTCCTAATCTGTGCCTTTCAACAACTTTGTCCCTGAGTTCGTTTGAAAGCGCCTTGGTGCTCATGGTTGAGTCTTCGCTTTGAAATGCACTACCCAGCAAAGGGAACCTACAGGAACTGTGTAGGGGGGGGGGGGTGATATCCATATGAATGAAACTGGTAATGATATATTCCTAAAAAACTTCCAGCATGGAATTAAATCACTCCTTCTGTAAATATATCCTTCCCTTCTCATACCTACCCTTGTTTTTATATATATATATATATATATATATATATATATATATATATATATATATATATATATATTTTGTATTACATATTTTGAAGTGTGTAAATGTATTGTTTTGTTTTAAAACAAAAAAATTTCACATAAATTGTAGAGTTATTGATAATTATAATATATATATTATAATATATATATATATATATATAATATACACACACAAAACTATATATGAATGTTGCATGATATCCACATAATATTCATGATATCTTTATATTTGATTAATGAGATCTGGTGTGAAACATAAAAATTAAAACTCAATTAACGTTACGAGCAAGTTCTCATACAGAGTTTCACATAATAATCTACAAGTAAAAAGGATAACCTGTGATATGACGTTTTATTTTTCCCGAAATACATCGACTGATGAGTGTGGATTTTTATTGTAGAAGTGAGGATGAGAGATTTGCACTGGGTACCATGTTGCAGGGCTGAGATTACCTTATTTTCTTTTTTTTTTTGATTGTTTGCACTAATTATTGATTTGTTCTCTTTGTAATAATTATTTTGTACACTTGAGTTGTCACCAAATGTGTTTGTATGCACTTTTATTTATTTTTGCAGTCATAGCAGATTTTCTATTTAGTTATGTATTTATTTTTTGCACACACGCCTGGGGGTACTATTGTTGGCAGTTAATATATTCTTAAGAGCAATAAATCAAAGGACCTCCAAGAACTGTAGGGGATAAAGAGATACCTTTGATAGTCAAGATCTCGGTGGGACCTCCAATTAGAGCTGTGAGTACTATTGTAATGTACAAACCCGTTTTTAATATCGCCTTCTGAAAACGATGGCGGATTTACACATTACAACAAGCTGACAAAAGACCACATTCCAGATTGTTCAAAGTTCATGAATCGTGTTTGTTCAACATGAGCAAATGATTCACTACTGGGAATCTCTTCTTAGAAAGATGGTATTTATTAAACATGCAACCAAAATAAGTTTGAAAATCACACAAAACAGTTACACTATTAAATGTCACATTAAAAGCATTACAATGAGAACTAAGGTTTAAAACAACAATTCACCAAAGAAATACTACTACATACTGACACAAGGGGTCACAATACCTGAATAGATATTTTAAGACTATTGTTACCTAGCCTGAAAAGTAGTCACTTTCAGCGTTCCATTGCCTTGCGTTTCTCCGAGTGTCAGGGCTCCCATCCTTGATGGGTAAATACTTAGAGCTGAGGGCTCCAGGTGCAGTCTTTAGTTTCTTAGAGTCTTCTTAGGTCTGTGGCAGCCTCAAAGGTCTGGGGCGGCAATCACAGGTTTGGGGCGGCTAGGAGCTAGACTAAAGCAGGGGTTTTATACTTTTCAAACAAAGAGATTATTTGAATTTCCCGCTGCATGCTCCGATTGGCTATTTTGTAGTGCATTGCCTTGCAATCTTGATTGATTGCTTTTCTAGTTGGTGTAGTACATACCCAAGTGTCTCAAGGTTTTCTTCCCAGGTGTCACTCCATATTAAAATGTCATCCACAGAGATAGAAATCTTCCTTGTTGCTGCATCAGGGAATACTTTGTGCAGGACGATGTTAAATTCCACTGGTGAGTTGGAGTAGCCAAATGGGCACCGATTCCATGTGAACTGACGATTATTGAAAGAGAAGGCCAATTTGTACTGGTCTCTGGGGTCCACTTCAGGGTCCAAAATCCATTAGACACATCGAGGGCCGTGAAGAATTTTGCCTGTTTAATCTTGGTAAGGGTTTCATCTAAATAGGTCATGGGCCATCTAGATAGTGGAACTTTTGTTTGTTTAGCTGCCCATAATCAATATGTTCAATTGGTTCAATGGTTATCCTCCACTTTCCTGTAGGCTTCAGGACCCGCCAGATAGGCAAGTTATAGGTGGAGTTACATTCCCTGATAAGGCCTTGTTCCAATAGTTTGTCAATTGTCTCTTGTATTGACTCGTGGGCTGCGATGGGGATCCTGTACTGTCTGATGTAAATTGGTTTTTGTTCAGTGTCAACTGGTATTTTGACCATATGTATGTTGGTCTCCCCGCAATCATAGGAATCTCTGGAGTAAAGTCTCATATGCTTACAAATCAACTACTCCAGTTGTAGCCGCTGTGTATTTGTCTCCAATGCATTAGCTGTGGAGATCTGTTCTTTCAGCTGCTCTTCAAATCCAGGGAAGATTTCTTCAGTCTGTACCTGAACTTGTTTATAGGGCAGATGGATTGAATGAAGATTAGTCCTTCAGGTAGTGTGACATTGTTTTGCTTCTCCACATTGTCTGGTACTGTTCCTATAACTGGGACAGTGAGTTCCAAATAATGGAAGTTGTTTGCAATTGCCAATCCTATCTCAGTGTGCAGGGATTGTGACTGATTCTGCAGTGAGATTGTCCCCCAAAAGGTAAGAGTTTGATGTAAACTCTATCCCTGGTTGGAAAAATGCTTCCTTTTCGAGTAATCCTTTTCCTTCTTAGGGTGCGATTTGCACTAGGATATCCCTTTGTTGTGCTGGGAGAGTTGTCTTGTGTCTTGTGCAGTGACAATGTGGCAGACCTGTGGGATTGTCTGCCCAGACAACAACTGCTCTGTGCTGTCTGTGATTGGGGAAGGGTCACCTCGCAATCTGGTCCACAGCTGTTCACCAATTCTATCCACACATATGCCGAGTCGCACTAGGAAGTCTGCTCCAAGATAGAAAGATTTACTGAGGTTTGGGAGGACATACAGTAGACAGTGTGTGCAGGAGTCTCCTGTTTCCTACTCGAATCCACAGGTTGCATCTACCTGCAGCTCTGCAGGCCTTCTTGTGGTTGGGAACACTGTGCAAGTCCTCTGCTTTATCAATGAAGGTAAGGTCTCTTCTCATCCTCTGAAGTTTGTTGAACAGTTTTACATTGATCAATGTCCGCTCATATGTTAAGTAGAGGGGATAAAGTTTGGCAACCTTTTCCTCCATTTGTAGTAGGACGTGGGTTTCTCCCCCTTTGTTGATGGTTGTGCACAAGGGTACTGGTTCCACATCTAGGAGACAAGCAGCCTGGGTTGAGCAGTTTTCTTGCTCAGGCTTTGCTGCAGCAGCACCTTCTGCATTTATACTGGGGCTGCTAGTGTTTAACTCTTTGGAGTCAGGAGGGAACAGCAGTGTCAGGTCTAAAGGATTCTCATCTGCATGGGCTGTTTGGCTCTGTGGGGCAGTGACAACAAAACCCAGTGCTGCAATGGCATCTTCATCGCTTTTTCCACTTGAAGTGTAGCAGTCGGTGTGTATTTTGCATATTTGTGGGTAGTTGTCTCCATTTTTGCCGCCTGCCCATAGTTCATTCTGATCGCAGTCTATTATGGGTTTCAGCCTGATCAGTAAGTCCATGCGAATTAGTAGTTTTCTTCCCTCGCTGTAGCTGACATGGATTGGGTGACGGATTTTTGTCCCATTAAATGTGATGTCCAACCAAATCTTACATCTGGGTCACTGCACCTCTTTGCTGCCATATCCAGTAAGCTTTATTTCACTGGGGTGTTCATCCACAGTTCTACCCTATATCTGCAGTTCGGCTTTTAGTGCCTCAAACAGTTTGTTCGTTATAAGGGTAATCTCGGCACCTGGGTCAAGGAAGGCCTTTTCTTGTAGCACATCTTGTATGAGTACCTTTGTGTACAATCTTTCAGCCCTGCCTTTCCTAATAAGGGTGCCCAGATAGGTTCGCTTTTGAGCTGTGACGGCTAGTTTTGTCAAACTAAACACTTCTGCTTCGACCTGGGTTGTGGATGCTTTTTCTTCTTGGAGGGAGTGTGCATCGTCTTCCAGTGTTGGGGTTTCTGTCAGTGGTTGGAGCGCCCCCTCCACACCTTGCAAGTGTTTTTCCTTTACTTTACTAGGTGTAGAGGGATCTTAGCTTAGTCAGCTGTCAGGTGCATGTTTAGAGGTGTTGGCCTAGCAATTCCTAGATCCACTAGGGGGCATCTCAGTAGCATATGTTGCAGTAGGAGGAGTCATCGACATCAAATTCTGCATGTGTTGTCAGACACAGCGTTGCACTTCCTGTTGTCGCTTTTTCTTCCAATCATCTGCTCTCCTGTTGCCTTGTGGGGCCCATCAGAATATTCTCATTGCCGTGCGTGGTTTCTCTCTGTGGATTTCTGGCTGCTGTTAGATGGCAACGTTTTCTTCCAAGTAGGATTATTTTGAGGCAGTTCAACCCCCTCAGGTTCAAGGAAGTCTGATGTGGTTGTAACTGCTACTACTTGGGGAATTTCATGTACTTTTCTTGCAGGCACTTTGGAAATCTGTGCATTTTGCCATACTGTCCTAGCAGCTTTCAGGATGTCGTGCATGGGCGTGTACTCAGGTAGCGAGGTCACACACTCGGCAGCGTTTCAGTGGAGACCGTTGTGACTGAACGCGTAGCGTTGCACACCGGCTGGTGCACTTGAGGCAGCTTCTTGCCATCGTTGGTCTCTGTTTCGGAGCAGTGCCACTTCTCCGGAGAGCTGGCTCACTACTTCTTGTAGGCTTCCTGCCTCAGTATTGTTCGTGGTTAGGAAGGTCATTCCAGCTCTGGATCCTTGGTCTAAGTGCCAATCTGACCACTTTAGGTAATCCAGTTCTCTGGGAGGTAGCTCTGGATTATTAGTAGGCACAGAGGTTGATTCAACTCTAATGGACAGTCTTTGAGTTGACACCTGCAGCCTTATCTTTTGGAGGTTGTGAATCTCTGTATTTGCTTATACAAGATCCTCCTTTCTTTCTTCTAGCTCTTCGTGGAGCCTGTTGATTTCCTCATCTTGTTGTTGCAGCAGCAAGCTCAGGCAGTTGTACTGCTCTCTTTGGTCTTCCATCTGTCGCTGGAAGTCTCCTGTCTGCTGCTGGGGGTCTCTTGCCTGCTGCTCTCTATCTTATAGATCCACAGCTGCGGCCTCTTGTTCAAGTTCCTTGACTCTCTTCTCCAGTCTGTCTATGTCAGTAGTGAGGGAGGAAATCAGGTTTGTTTGTGTTTTAATCTCACTTGCCCAGGTGTGTTCTTGCTGGTAGCTTTCCAGCTCAGCCACGGTGCGACTTTTCCATTCAATGATCTCAGGTGCATGGTTGGGTTCTTGGACTGCAGCATGATAGAGGAATGAGGAGATGTCCAGCAGTTTGGTTGCCATTTCTGATCCCTACACTACTCTAACTAGGGGCTCTATTGGTTGGGAGTTAGCAGTCAGTATTCAAGTGAAATCTGACTTAACTTAATCTGTAGTGTTTGTGTGTGTGTGTGTGTGTGTGTGTGTGTGTGTGTGTGTGTTTAACCAGAGGAGCTCACGCTTCTATGAGGGGTGTCCAGCCAGGTGAATTAGCAGAAGCCTCCCTATGAGAGTATCTCTTAGGATAATGGTGATTCTCTGCTAGGTCTCCTGATGGCTGGTTCTACACTATGTGCTTGGGGAAGAAAATAGAGAGAGTTATTCTCAAGGAACTAACAGCAGTCTTTAATGGATCAAGAGAGAGATAGAGAGCAAAAGCAGCAGGGAATTTCTCTTCCTGTTTAGTAAGCTTCTATGGGAAATCTAATAGCAAAATGTATCCTATTTTAGTCAGGCAATGCAGACTACAAATTTTGAAAATAGGAAGGGCAAATTAATAAATACTACTCCACCACTAGATGCAAGAGTGGGGAACAATGGGTTCCCTATAAATTATTCCTCTTTAAACAGATATATCTAGGATAGCTTAAGGAATTAAAGATATCACAGGAATAACATCTGTGTAATCTACTGTATATTCATTGACTCTGAATATTACCTACTCCATGGCACTAAACTAGTGTCTTAGGACAAATTTATCTTGTCCCTAAAGAGTAATTGGATTATTCATAATCTTGTCTTGATTATTTAACAATTACAGAGTCAAGGAATTTACTTCACAAATTTAGAATTTCACAATCTCAGAAAACTGATTGGTTTGCTGAGTTTTCAAATTGTGTACCCTGTGGTACAACAACATTAACAATAACAAAAAGGAAATAATCTAAATAAATGAAATAAAAATGGAAATGAAATGAGAGTAATCAAGAGAAACAAAATAGTACAGTAATAAAAAGAGAGAAGAGAAACAGATTAGAAGCAGTAATAAAAGTACAAAATAAAATAATAAAGTACTGACAAACAATTGATAGAAGCAAATTAGAGAGAATGAACAGGGGTGAGATAGCAAGGGGATAAACAATACAAAAATGGAAAAATAAAGAGCATAACTATACAATCTCATAAGAGGTTAATAGTTAATTTGGGAATTTAAGTTAACTCAGGTGCTATGGAGAATTATGCATTGCACGACCTTGAATAAATTAACAATGCATCCAAATTATTTCTACACTGTTTGCAGTTAACAAATTTCTGTTAATGGATAATTTGGGAATTAAAGAGTTAATAAATCAGGTCATGTGGAGAATTACGCATTCCACTGCCTTTAACAATTAACAGCACATCCAAGTTATACCTATACTGCTTGCAGGATACAAAAACAAAAATAAAAGAGCACAGGAACAGTACAAGTTTAATACTTTGTATAGCCTCTAATTTGGGAATTCAAGAGTTAATAATCAGGTTACATGGAGAATTACACATTCCACTGCCTTTAACAATTAACGACACATCCAAATTATTCCTATGCTGCTTGAGGAATACAACACATTTCAGTTAATCTTTACTAGGTTTCATTATTTGTAAGGGTTGATTAAAAAGGTGAGTACTTATTCTGTTAACACGATTGATTGAAGGACATTTGTTTGCATAACTGATCAAATCAGCTATGTGACAACTGGCTTACTTTTAACATTCAAATTGAAACTTGATGTGGCTTTACAATATTCAGCTTGGTCATACGATTACACTCTGGTATGGCTGATAATTCTTCAGACATTAAGCACGTAGCTGATTATTTTGATCTTTCTTAGGCCTCCCCCCCTCCACTTATCTGGATGTGGGTCTCATGGCTGCAGATACTATACAATAAAGTTATTCAGCCTCTCTCTGGGTTTAGTAACGTGTATATTTGCTGATCTTTGCTTTAGCAGTGAAATCAATATCTCAACATTTGTCAATAATTTAGCCAGTCGTTTGAGGCTGTATTGTAATCAATAAGTGAGCTGGCGTTTCCAACTTTACATTCAACACTCCAGTTATTCAATTGTCACACTGTAACAAGGTCTTCAATTTCAAAATCATCTTACAATTATTTATGCCTAAGCTTACTAACTGAATTGGCATGAAAGTAGAAACAAAACCAATGTGTGCAATGCTAACAATCAAACTATACCCATGAAAGTGGCATGATTGAATCATAGCCGGTTAAATGTTTGTCTTTATTAGTTAATACAGAATAGAACATAAGTGGTCCACCGCAGAAATACCCGCTTGGAATGGAAACTGTGAACTCAAGTTTGGAGACTACCCAACAAACCTCCTCAACTAGCAGCTCAGTTCAGCATTCAGTACTGCTTTTACCAGCGAATTAGAAATGTCCGCTTTGAGTATATTAAAAACCCTTATTGCTGACCGCACAAGTACTGAAACATCGAACGGCTAGCAAATTATGGTTTTTAGATGGGGGCAGACACGCTATAGTTTATAACTCAAACCGTTTCTCCTATAGTGGAACACCGTAACTCAGACTCAAGACAATCTCCCAGCAACGTACCACAATTGCCACAATGTATTCGCTAATTAAGGAATTTGTATAGTTCGATTCACTACAATTGTGAGGTAGCAGCTCAATTGTCTGAATTTTCAACAATAATCACAGCATTAGTATGATTAAGCATCGAACAGATTCATCAGTATTAATACATTCACTACTCAACAATTCAAAACATCTTAGTGGGACCTCCAATAAAAGCTGTGGGTACTAGTGTAATGTACAACCGTTTTTAATATCGCTCTCTGAAAACGGTGGCGGATTTACACGTTACAACAAGCCGAAAATAGACCACATTCCAGACTGTTCAAAGTTCATAAATCGTGTTTGTTCAACATGAGCAAAAGATTCAATACTGGGAATATCTTCTTAGAAAGATGGTATTTATTAAGCATGCAACCAGCATAAGTTTGAAAATCACACAAAACAGTTACACAATTAAAAGTTAATTAAAAGCATTACAATGAGAACTAAGGTTTAAAACAACAATTCACCAAAGAAATACTACTACATACTGACACAAGGGGTCACAATACCTGAATAGATATTTTAAGACTATTGTTACCTAGCCTGAAAAGTAGTCACTTTCAGCATTCCGTTACCTTGCGTTTCTCAGAGTTTCAGGGCTCCCAACATTGATGGATAAATATTTAGAGCTGAGGGCTCCAGCTTCAAAGGTCTGGGGCAGCAGTCACAGGTTTGGAGCGGCTTCTTAGGTCTGAGGCAGCTGCAAAGGTCTGGGACGGCAGTCACAGCTTTGGGGCGGCTAGGAGCTGGGCTAAAGCAGGGGTTTTATACTTTTCAAACAAAGACATTATTTGAATTTTCCGCTGCATGCTCCGATTGGCTATTTTGTAGTGTATGGGCTTGCAATCTTGATGATTGCTCCCCCCTTCCTCTGTCTGATTATCATAATCTGGAAAGGCGAAACTTTAAAACGTGCATAACTTTTGCTAAATAATTCAGATTTTATTCTAAATTACCGTTATTTTTACCATAAGAAATTACATTTTTTTAGACACCAAACATGTCTGGTTGCGACTTCAGGTAGGCATTGCAAACAGTTTAATTCTCTTAGGGATTTATTACCTGGGTTATTCTATACTTGTTAGGAAATTAAAGAATAGAAACGCTTGCATCTTGTACTCATAGTGATATTAAATCAATATGATGTGAAATTTGCCTTTTCAGACTATGCTAAACCACCTCTCTCTCTCTCACTAGATGGGTTAATTAAATCACAGAGATGGGTTTGATTAGCCTTTTGTTTCCTGAGTGCCTGCTGCATTCAAGGTGTTAGTTTGATCGTTATCTCTAGGCAAAGCTAGACAAATTAGATTAAAGTTCATTCAATGTAGATTCCTGATAATATCATAACATAAGAAAGTCCATGGCATTTGCAATATATTTGTGATGACAGTGTCTAAAGAACCTACACGCCCTGCAACGTAATGGTAGAAAACTGCCTGCCACTGGACCTAATGATCGCCTACTGGCATTTTAGTTTAAAATGTTTGATTTTTAGACAACGGGGGAAGACTGTGACAGGAACAACAAAGACCAACGGAACAGCCACGGGAATGGAGACCAGAGACCAGACACCACAGAGCAGTGGGCAGTGAACACAGACCAGAGAGCTATGGACTGGAGAACAGTGGCAGCTTTATTTCCTTTATCTACTTTTAGCTGTAGAGTGCACTTGATTGGCAGTGGAGCATCTGCAGCGCCGAGGCAGATGATACGACGAGCTGATCCAGGATTCCAGTGCTGCAGAGAGGCTATGTGATGTTGCCAGAAGGAGTTTGCTAGGATTGATCCAGCAGCTCCCTTGCCAAATATAAGTTCTTGACTTGCTTTTTTTACAGTATTTTTAGTGTAGCTATCATTAACACTGCTATTGTGTGTTTTAATATTGAAGGATTTGATGTACGCTGCCGGTCCCTTCCTGTTGCTCCACTGCCCTACTCTCCCTATTGTGTTTTATTGTATAACTGTCTTGGCCTTCCTAACCCAAACCATGAACTGTGCAGAGAGGACATTTGTGTACGGTGTGAGAAGATGGTGACCTGGATAAGGAGGACTGGGACTTTTTTTTTTTCATTTTTGTGTATTTTAATTGTTTGTATTTGTATTTATTTATATTTTTCGTAGTAACAGTACCCATACCTCACTCCTTTCTCTTTTTTTAATTCCTAGCTGGATTATTTTATAACTTTGATGGTTGAATTATAATAAACCTTGTGGCTTGTATTTTTTGGGGTTTTTCCTTCCTGCCTCATTTGTGGTATTTGCTCTGCGCCCCTATAAGGAACTCCCAATCTGAATATAATTTTCCTTAAGTTTAAACTTAATGTGGCGTAGTCCCGACTACAGTGCAGTGATAACTACAAACCTCGGCCACGGAAGAAACTAACACTACAACTATATTAAATTGGAGAGCCATTTGAATTATTAGTCTTTGGTGCTGTGCGAGTAGATCCACTATGTCAACTAGGATTATAGATGTTCATAGAAATAATGTAACTGCACTTTAGGACAGTATGTATAGGAAGCCAATCATTTTTGGCGTTTCTCAAATTATATATACACCTTAAAACACCATTTTCCACTAAAAACGTGTTTTCTTTATTAATATGTTTAAATATCCCACATAGACTTGATTACAATGTCAAAAACATTATTTTCTACAAGTGTTTGTACCCATTTCCCTCTCAATTTATTTAAAAGGTTCAAAGTCACCGAGAAATTTACCATGAAAATAATATAACTTTGTTAAAGTTGTAAAGATCACTCTGCACAACTGAAAAGCAGTTGTACTGTCCTCCCTAAGGAGATACTACTGGCCCAATCTCTATAACTAACTAAGTCAGCAAGAGTGACAGATAGCAAAAGCAGGGACGTCAGAGGTGTCAATTTCACGAACAAACAGTTTATTGTTGTGAACTATAACATAATAAATGAAATATAAGGACAACAACTTATTGCAGAGAACAGTTAGTTAAGTGGAAGGTACAGGTGAGTAAGAAAGTAAAGAGAACTAAACAAACATCCAAACAAAATAACACTAAAGCGAAATGAATGCGGTGTCCGGTCGGCCTCCAATAAACCCACGCACACACACAAACACCACACCAACACAAAACCAACACACCGACAGGTAAAAGAGATGACGGTGAATGAATAATTATACAGGGAAACCAATTACAAAGACAGTCTTGATGGCAGTGGATGATAAATGAAATTTAGGCCTAACAAGTCCAGTGAAGCAATGCACATGTAATCCAAAGTAACAAAAGAACAAAACCAAAATTACAGGAACCAAAGTAAAGTAGAAAAAAACAGCAAACAGAAAAGGAATAATCTCACCAACAAATAATGAAGTCCCGAATAGAGTCCTGTACTGATGATGATGGATGAAAGTTGATGAAAAAATAACGATCGTAGAAAATGATGAGTCTGTCGAGTAGTATTGGGTTGATTGGTGAACAGCCATTTGGAAAATATCAGGAGGATCAGGAACAAAATGGTGACTGAACACACTAACAAAAACAAACCCTAAACAGACCTTGAACAGCAACTAAACTTAAACAAGTAACAGTGTAAACAAATAAAAAAGGTTTAGACAAAGTACAAGATTTTAACAAGAGCACCTGTATTTATCTCAAATAAAAGTTAATGTTACACTGTAATGTGCTGTTTGTAAAATGGATTCCTCCAGAGAAAAGGAAGTTTTTCCCTGGCCTAGCCAGCCAGCTTTAAACAGGTTTTGGCTTCCAAGGAGCTCTGAGATTGGAGGAGTGGATATTTGAATGAGCCAATGGGGGGAGAGGATGAACAGAAGGTGATAGCAAGGAACTATGGGAAATTAAGTTTTAACCTGGCCAGGCTACTGACCCTAACAAAAGGGACAGGTGGGTGAAACTTACACCCACTTTATGAAGTATGTGAATTTCTACAAAGTGATCCTACATAAACACTTATTAAACATATATTTGCTTACCCCATAGTATATGACATGTCCACGAATGACATTTTTAAAAGGAAATACACATTTGGCAAGTAGTGATTTTAACTAAGCACAGACATAAATTATACGACAAAGTAATATTTTTAAAATATTTATGTTAAAAAAAAAACTAAAATACAGCGGGCAATTTCCTGAAGATAGATTTATAATAAAAATTAAAAGTAAATCTACATTATGGTAAATGTCACCATTTTAAACAAAAAATAAGTCTCAAAAAGTCAAACTCTAACTTATTTCCCAGCTAATTTATTTCCTAGCTAATTTATTTCCTTTGACACCAATATGAAACAGAGATAATAATTTGTCATTCCCAGAAATGAAAACAACTGCAATATATTTTGTGGATCCGAGAGTTGCACAAGATGGCTTTAGTGTTAGAATGTAGGGGTTTGACACCTGATTGGATATTTGATACCCTACTTAATAAATTTCCTGAGTCTGAAACTGGCACTTATCTTCATTCAGGGTAAGCTTGTATTCCTGAAAACGCTGTAGTACTTGTGCAAGTTTAATATAGTGGTCACTCAGAGACATGCCATGTACCACGATATCATCAAGATATATGGCCAGGCCCAGGATATCAGCTAACACTGTGCACATTATCTTCTGAAAACAACTGCGCACAGAGGCAAACCCAAACAGCATGCGTTTAAAACTAGACACTTCCTTGTGTGTTACAAATGCTGTCAGGTGTAGTGGAAGTTTTCACTTTAACTTCTGTAAGACAGAGACTCAGTAGAACAAACAAGATTGAGTAAATAAGTTTAATAGTTTGCAAACCCAAGCAACACCACTCAACACACGCAGGTGTTAGAAAATCGAGCTGTGTTCTGGGCTCCGCAGAGCTAGTAAACATAATATATACCTTGTAACCTACAATTATTGTGAGCCAATCACGGAAGCTTAACTCACTATTAGTGGATAGCAACAACTTGGAAGATTAAGATGAGACCAATCATAACAACTTATTTAAATTGCAAGCCCCCCTAAAATAAAAAAATAAGTGGGTTAAATTTTCTTGTGAAGTCCAACGGAAGCAGCTTGCGGTTGATAAAGAAAAAGAGCTTCCTCTTTCTAGCTAAATGTCAGTACTTTTTTCAATTCCTTATAAGAGCGACCTGTCTTTCAAAAAGAAAGAGGAGGTATGTTCACAAACAACTACCGATAATAACACATTATTACCTAAATCGTATAAGCCTGAGCATGGAAAGCTTAAACAGTCATAGCAGTAATAACATCAAAGTGGCCTATCAAATTATACAATAACAACACATCATATAACAAATATCATAACTACTTATAATTAACTTATTATCGCTTTGGCCACCATGTCTTGTTCCTCCTAGCACCATGACAATCTCTGTCTTCTCACGTAGGCTCTTTTGCAGTCTACTTCAAAGCATGACTATATATGGACATTTCTGGTCTACCTTAGATGCTCTTCACTTAGCAATAACACTGTGATGAAGGCTGAAAGAGGAAGAGAAGCGTCCAGACTATATAAGTGCATTTCTTAATTTAAACATTATAGAAAATAAGTTTCAAACTTCTTATTACATTGGTAAGTCACACAGACTAAACAAGCACATGATCAAATAGCTCAGAGGTTAGTACATAAATTGCATAAGATGTAATTTTCCCACCACACAGGTTATGTCTTTCCTCTGCAATAGGGATCTGTAGAACCTTGCTTGAGGTTAAGCTTGCTGAAAACCACAGACCCATGAACTATGCTGCCAATATCTCATTTGTTGGTAGAGGGTAACAGTCAGGAATGATGGCCTTTTTCCCTGCTCTAAGGTCCACACACAGCCTAATGCCCACTGACTTCCTGAATGCAATAACTAGGTTAGAGATCCATGGAGAAGAATCAATCGGTTCGATTATATCTTCCTTTAACAAAAGGTCCAGTTGGTCAGCAACTGTATATTTTGCCAGTGGCAGGCGGTGCAGAGGTTGCATCACAGCTCACACCAAGTGATCCACAGTTGGGGCATGGGCAAATTGTTTACAAAAACTAAGCCCAGAAAACACACTAGGAAACTGAGCCTTCCAAGAAGGTATAACACTGTTGATTTCCAAAGCACTGGCATCGCAAACTCTGAATTGGAGTTCTTGGAATAAATCTAAAGCCAGTAAGTTTGAACCATGCTTTACAACAAAGAATGTAAAAGCTGGTAGCTTACGGTCTTTGCATTGGACAGAAAGAGTGACTGTGCCTTTAATTTCAATTGCAGAAGAGCCATAAGCAGTCAAATAATTCACTTCAGGGCATGATGGGCAAAGTGAGAGCAGTAAGTGGTAAATTTTAGCAACAAAACTTTAGCAAACAGTCACAAACCTTAAAGATGTTCCCCTTGTCATTAACTGTGATGACTGGTACTCGTGCCTAATGTGTAAGAGTCATTGAAAAACTTTGATCTGCACCAACGCACAAAATGATTATATCTGCGACATTAGTTGCCTTTAGCTCTGCACTCTGATGCCCCCTCTCTGTGACATGTGGAATCACAATTCTCCCTGTGCGTGTGTCTTCAGGAGCCATAGTAGCCTGAACGCAGTGCACCTCGAACTGAATCAGGTCTGCCTGAGCAAGCTGTTTAGCTTCTGCAATTGCCGCTTCAACCAAACAGATGAGTTCGATTGTCCTGTCCAGTGTAGAGAGTCTGGTTCAAAGAGTAAATGCTTCCGTATTTTAGGATTGCATGTCTTTTCAATGAATTGATCCATAATCATTTCATTGCATAAAGTCCTGAACTTACAATTAGCTGCTAACTCCCGCAACATAGAAATAAATTGTTTCACTGACTCACCCTCAAATGAGCAGTGAGTACATATACAGCTGTATTGTATGTGTCCGCTGGACCAGAGTAGCAAAAGCATGCTGACCCTCCACTCCAAAGCAGTGCAACAGAATGTCCCACTTATGCGCATCTGATACGTCTTCCAGTCCGGCAGCCAGAAGGGATGTGGAGAATGAATCCAGCCATGTAGTCCAGGGAACCGAGGGGTCGCCAGGTAGATCAAGAAACATGGCCGGAGGTGATACCATAAATTCCGCCATCCTCATCGACAGTGTTATGTATGAATCTGGACACCTTGTTTAATCAAAGGTTTGTTCAGTAGTTCGGGACAAACACCATTCACGAAATATTTTAGTACAACTATTTATTGTGGAGAATGCTGAGTATGCAATTTTACAGAAAATGATATTGTATATATGCTTTCATTTGGCATCAAACTTAACTTGGTTTGAGGGCTCGCTGCCTGGCCGAATGGACGAGGCAGAGACCCCCAAAAAGAACAAGCCGGTCACAATGCCACAATTAGTATTGAATATAGCCCACTTGAAGGTTTAGCCAACCTTTAACAAATGATCATCAGCATGCAGGAGAAGAAAAAAAACATTTGGGAAATAAACATTTGGGAAATAAACCTCAATAATCCATGGCTGTTTCGATTGCCCTTCCTCCGGGCAGGCTACTGATGCTTAAGAGTATGTTTTTGTAAAAGCATTTTTAGGATCCATAATTTGTTCTAATGTAAACTTGGTAAGCACTGAATGACCAGCAACATAACCATTTGATAAAGGAGACTGGAACTCTGCGGCAAAAAGCTGCTACGATTCTGAAGGAATGATCGGAGAACTGCTCAGCTGTGAATCTGGACTTGGAAAGAATCTGGTGAAGGTGAAAGAAGAAGCAATGGTGAGTGACTATTGTTCCATTTTCGTTAATAAACAATGGGTTGAAGGTGATGCGCCCAGAGAAAGACGGAGATGGATAAGAGAGAAAGGGGTCATATGGACTAACATGAGGGTTTTATTTATAAATGAAATAGAAAGGGTTCCCTAATCTTCCTGGACAGTTTTACTTCTTTTGAGCAGGAAGGAAAAGGTATCAGATGAGGTAATTGCGAGGTCGGAGATACAGGGGTGAATCTGGGGGTTGAATTTGAGAGCGATGTAGTCTCTGGAGCACCTAAGGAACCCAAGAAGGCTAAGAGAAAAGGGCTTTAAGGTTTATCTAAAAACTAGGAGGATTAGCCGGAGTGGATGAGAGGCACCAAGAGAATATGTGGGTGGTGATAGGTAAGCAAGCAGGGGGAGAAAGAGATTTTGGTCGTTGAAGCCTTTTCAGGATTAGAGAAATGTGTGTGTTGCTGAGTGTAGAGCTGGGATGCCGAAAATGAGTTTGTGGAAAAACTGGATGTCGGAAATTGAAATATTGATGGAGGAAACTCTTATAGCTCCATTCTTAAGGGACATAATATAGGATGATACTACAGGCATTGAAAATGAAAGTAACGGAATGCAATTCCAAAATGATCAGTATATTTGCAGTGAGCAGGGAGTGTTGCTGAGAACAACTGTTTCTTGAGCCTGAAGAATTAGGGAATGCAACGGGTGGCTCATATGAATATCAGGTCTGAAAAGGGAGGAAACTGAGTTGGCAGGATGTCATCTTCAGGAGCTAATGCTCTGAATCTTTTCATTTGGAAACAAGAAAGAGAATCGGAGATTACATTCATGTGGCAGACTAAATCAAGACATGCCTCCCCTCTAGTCAGGGCCTTGACAAATTGTGTTAGGAAGCAGTCATTTGTCATTTCCACCATTTCCATTTCATCCTTCGTGCTACCCACCGGGTTTTCCCATTTTATATGGGGGAAGTTGAAATCCCCCATTAGTATGGCTTCTCCTTTGCTACACGCATTTCTAATGTCATTGTATAACAGATTATTGTGCTCACCGTCTGAATCTGGCAGTTTATAGCATGCTCCTATTATTATGCCCTTTGAATTTTTGTCCGTTATTCTGACTCATATTGATTCGGTTTTATTTTCTTTGTCCAGGTTTAACACCTGGGCTTCAAGACTGTTTCTTATGTATAGCGCTACCCCTCCTCCTCTTCTGTCCTGCCTGTCTTTCCTATACAGTGTATACGCACAAATATTATATTCGTCCCTATCACTCTCAGACAACCACGTTTCTGTAACACCTATCACATCATAGTTACCTGTTAGTGCAGTAGCTTCAAGTATCCTTCAAAGCCGATAGAGAGAGCTGCATCTGTGAACAGTTGAATGCAGGAGGAGACATGCGACGTAAAAGTAATGCCGTTCAAGACTTTTTAATAGGCTCGCCCACAGGCAGAGTTCCTTGTTGCAAAAAGGGTCCATGAGTATGATATTGATGAGGGAATCAACAGAAGGGATCAAGAGAAGATAGGAGGTGAAAGCTCTTTCTTGAGGAATTATCCACATTGCATAGTTTAAATGTCCTAGGAGAGACATTAGATTGCATTTGGTAGGAGGGACACCAGACAGAAAAGTGGAAATAGAAACAATATGATTGCTTCCCGAGGCTGAAAAAGATTGGGATTCCAGGGTGAAGCCTAGAAACTCGATGGAAGTGAGAAGACCCAAAGTCTTTTCTGATGCTAGGGGGATGCCGAGATTTGAAAATAATGATTTGAGGATTGTTATTTTCTGGGCAGGGGAAGCTGGGGAAAATCTAATTTAAGAAAATCATCCAGGAGATTCAGCACAAAAGGAATGAGGTAGTTATAAGGGGGATCCAGCACAGCGCTTCTCACAACGTATTGAATATCTATGGGCTGCTATTGCAGCCGAACGTTAGGCGAACAGAAAAATAAAATTTGAAAAGCCACTGTACCTAGAAGATGTGCCTGAGGACAGGCTCAATGGGCATGATTAAAAAATGTGTTTGATATATTGTCTTTAAACCCATGGCTGGCTTTCACAGCAATTTTGATTAAGAATATGGAGTGGTCGATTTTTCCATATTGCAGGGAGAAATCTTTGAGAGGGATTAAAACTATTGATGCTGGGTGTGGTGGCGTTATGGTGAATGGAAATGAAGGAAGTTACATGCGGAATAGTACAAATTCCTTTGTTGAAGTTATTACAAATCTGACAGCCTCTAGAATATGCAGCATTGCAGCTCTGATCGTCCTTTGATCTGGAGGGGATGAAAAGATGAGGAGGATTGCGAGGGAGGACATGAGGGGACGGGGTGGAGGGTCAGTGGGGTGAGCAGTTGAACCGCATGCTGAGCATACTAGAAGCTGAAGACCTGTGAAAAACAGGAGAATATGTATTGATCCAGTACACCCCAGTAGATGCTTTGGTTCCATTGTTTTAGATGGGCAGCGGCTTAGGCAGAAAATATTTTGTAGTATTTTGTAGTGGGAACCTCTGAATCTAACTGAGAAGTCTAAAATGATCACCATACAATTAACCAACTCGCACTGATGGTTGGGACAGAATGTGCATATGATGTCCCTGAAATGGCCTAGATCTAGAATGAACTCGGAAATGGTAAGTGTTTTGAATAAACTGATGATGAGCTGAAAGAAAAAAAAAAGAATCTCACAGAGAAGGGGCCACTATGGGGACTGCTGGACACCTGCAGTGAGGGGAGAGAAGTTGAAAGGTTATAGTTGGAGGATAAGGGACCACCATGGGAGCCTGCTGGATGCCCATAATGGCCAGGGATGTCACTGCAGGGGCCTGCTGGATGCCTGCAGTGAGGGGAAGGAGAAAGGACCACCATGCGGGCCTGCTGGATGCCCATAGTGGCCAGAGAGGTCACTGCAGGGGACTGTTTGACGTCTGCAGTGAAGAAGAACAGAAAGAAAAGCATTTCTGTAACTGCTGAATGATCCTTTGATTGGCCGATGCTGTGGTCCCGCCTTCAGAGTTTTCTGGATGTAGACACACTTCATGGAGATTCAATCGCTGCAGGGCGAGGTGTTTCAAGTCTGCTTAATAAGTGAAATTGGGCTTGTTTCTTGAGAGTCACAGGTTGGAATTTGTAGAAACACCCGTACTGGCATGGGTTGGGCTTGTTTTTGTCGTGAGACTTGGCAACACTGGAAGCAAGCTGTAAAGCAACGATCTGTGCTTACGTCATAGCACCTGCGATGGGAATGATGCTGCAGAGTGGAGAGAAATAAAGTAAACAAATTCTCCTTACATGCTGTAGATTTAAAAGTGATGTTGTTGCTACGAAGAGAATGCTGGAGCCTGCGGATCGTCCAGTCTCTGATGTCAGGAGTTGTGGAGGAACGACTGGCCTGGCGGGAGCTATGGCAGACAGGAGAAGCAGACATACCGCTGACTGCAGTTGTAAGTACAGCCGACCGCAGTTGTCGTGGAGTTGGCCCGGGAAAACTATAAACAGATCATCATCCGACAAAACGGAATAATCCAGAATATTGACTGTGATGCATGCATTTACGATGAAGTCGAAACGTAGCTGAAAGGAAAGTGAAGAGGGTATTTATAGTGCTAACAGTCTTAATTAGCTAATGTGTAAATTGAATGACGCAGAGATTGGTGTCTCACCCTCCTCCCGAACTATAATTAAAAATATCAATTTATTCTTAACAGTCAGAATACAGCAAACACGTGTCTTGTTTTACATATCTTACTTCCTCAAACACACTGACTGACGTCTTTTCACACTGTCATAATATATATATATATATATATATATAGACACACACACACACACACAAACACATACAATACGGTGCAAAAGTTTTAGGCAGGTGTGAAAAAATTCTGTAAAGTAAGAATGCTTTTAAAAATAGACATGTTAATAGCTTATATTTATCAATTAACAAAATGCAAAGTGAGTGAACAGAAGAAAAATCTACGTCAAATCAATATTTGGTGTGACCACCCTTTGCCTTCAAAACAGCATCAATTCTTCTAGGTAAACTTGCACACAGTTTTTGAAGGAACTTGGCAGGTAGGTTGGCCCAAACATCTTGGAGAACTAACCACAGTTCTTCTGTGGATTTAGGCAGCCTCAGTTGCTTCTCTCTCTTCATGTAATCCTAGACAGACTCGATGATGTTGAGATCAGGGCTCTGTGGGGGCCATACCATCACTTCCAGGACTCCTTGTTCTTCTTTACGCTAAAGATAGTCACTGTATGTTTGGGGTCGTTGTCATGCTGCAGAAAATATTTGGGGCCAATCAGATGCCTCCCTGCTGGTATTGCATGATGAATAAGTATCTGTCTGTATCTCTCAGCATTGAGGAGACCATTAATTCTGACCAAATCCCCAACTCCATTTGCAGAAATGCAGCCCCAAACTTGGAAGGAACCTCCACCATGCTTCACTGTTGTCTGCAGACATTCATTCATGTACCGCTCTCCAGCCCTTCGGCGAACAAACTGCCTTCAGATACAGCCAAATATTTCAAATTTTGACTCATCAGTCCAGAGCACCTGTTGCCATTTTTCTGCACCCCGGTTTCTGTGTTTTCGTGCATAGTTGAGTCACTTGGCCCTGTTTCCACGTCGGAGGTATGGCTTTTTGGCTGCAAGTCTTCCATGAAGGCCACTTCTGACCAGACTTCTCCAGACAGTAGATGGGTGTACCAGGGTCCCACTGTTTTCTGCCAATTCTGAGATGATGGCATTGCTGGACATCTTCCGATTGCAAAGGGAAGTAAGCATGATGTGTCTTTCATCTGCTGCAGTAAGTTTCCTTGGCCGACCACTGCATCTACGGTCCTCAACGTTGCCCGTTTCTTTGTGCTTCTTCAAAAGAGCTTGGACAGCACATCTGGAAACCCCTGTCTGCCTTGAAATTTCTGCCTGGGAGAGACCTTGCTGATGCAGTATAACTACCTTGTGTCTTGTTGCTGTGCTCAGTCTTGCCATGGTGTATGACTTTTGACAGTAAACTGTCTTCAGCAACCTCACCTTGTTAGCTGAGTTTGGCTGTTCCTCACCCAGTTTTATTCCTCCTACACAGCTGTTGCTGTTTCAGTGAATGGTTGTGTTTCAACCTACATATTGAATTGATGATCATTAGCACCTGTTTGGTATAATTGTTTAATCATGCACCTGACTATATGCCTACAAAATCCCTGACTTTGTGCAAGTGTACCTAGAAGAATTGATGCTGTTTTGAAGGCAAAGGGTGGTCACACCAAATATGGATTTGATTTAGATTTTTCTTCTGTTCACTCACTTTGCATTTAGTTAATTGATAAATATAATCTATTAACATGTCTATTTTTGAAAGCATTCTTACTTTACAGCATTTTTTCACACCTGCCTAAAACTTTTGCACAGTACTGTATATATATATATATATATATATATATATATATATATATATATATATATATTCTGCAGGAGGGATGCGGCACCATTCTTCCACAAGAAAGTAAATCAACTCATGCCTGATGGAGGTGGAAAATGCTGTCTCAGGCGTTGTTCCAGAATATCCCATAATTGCTTGATTGCGTTCAGATATGGTGACTGAGAAGGCCATGACATATGAATAACATCAGTGTCATGCTCATCAAACAATTGGGCGACCACACATGCTCTTTGGATGGGGGCATTGTCATCCTGGAAGACACCCTCCCCCCCAGGCAGGAAATAAATGCTGCAACATGAGGTGAAGATGACTACTCAGTACCATTAAGTAATGATTAGCATTGACCTTGCCTTCTAAGGGGATGAGTGCACCCAAACCATGCCAGGAATATGCGCCCCACAACATTATGGAACCACCAGAACCCTTCACTGTTGGAACCAAGCACAGGGTTGTACAGTTCTTTAGGTTGGTGCCACACATGCACTCGTCCATTTGTCGAGAACACGGTGAAGGACTATTCATCTTGGTCACTGAAGTGCTTGTCAAACACGCTCCAACAATCACCCCTCTTTCAAAGTCACTGAGGTCTCCTCTTGCAGCCATGCTAGCCATAATTGTAGGCAACCAGGCCTGTCCAGCATTTTTATACATGACTTTATGCATGCTGGGATCTTATTTGCTTAATTTATGCATGAGTCACACCTGTGTGGAAGCCCTTGCTTTCAATATACATGGTGTCCCTCATTTACAAATATATATATATATATATATAGATATATATATATCTATATATATATATATATATATATATATATAACTTGAACTTGATCAGTTAATATTGAACTGCTTTAAGGTGAGTAATAAACTGAATTCAATGTGATTTAGCAGTTAGTTCAAACAATTTAACAACAAATGCTAGAATGTTTCTGTATAATTCTGTCTAAATAAATATAAAACTATAAAGAAGGGACAATGCTATTAAACCATAAATAGGACAACAGGCTTTTTTATTATTTGTTATGCTATTATTTGTTAAGAAGAAGAAGAAGAAGAAGAAGAAGAAGAAGAAGAAGAAGAAGAAGAAGAAGAAGAAGAAAATACAAATTTCCCTTGTATAGCGCTCTTCATGCAAACGTTCCAGCCTGTGTCTAATATAGAATCCAGTTACAAATAAAGAGATCCAAACAAATACTATAAATACTAGTTAAAAACAAATAATAAATTTCAAACAGGATTTAAAAGAGGGGACCTCAAGGGAAGTCGACCAGCCAGGAAGGGGGTGAGACTCCATTGCAATAAAGCATTGACCCGGAAGGAAAACGACGTGGCATCCACAGATTGGAGAGGCGGCTGCACTCGTTTATCAAGGGGTCATGTGTGACAGCATAAAAGTGAATGTAGAATCGTAATCAGTTCCTTTGCACTGGTTTTTGTAAATAAACTGAGAAGCACTGTGAGATACCCCATTCCAAAAGTTAAAAAAAGTACTGTGAGTGTTTTGTTTGTTTTGTCTAGTAATTGTCTTGCTTTGTCTTGCAAGCTACCAGACAGCTAACACAGTTCCTTGGGTGGGGTGTATTGCACCCCCACAGCCCCCATAGCTACAGCCCTGACTAAGATCACAAATCAGGGAATGATTGAGGTGGAGCGTTTGTACAATGTTCAGCTCAGGGGTGTGCTCAGTGGAGTCTTCACATCTGGTGCCTTCATAGAACTTTGATACATTAATGAAGTCCTGTATCAAACACATGTTTATTATATTGTATTATTCATTGTGGTTCAGCATAACCTGCTCTCTTATTCCAATTATATGAGTAGGGAACACATTTCCAAAGATTGCAGATAAGAAAGTGAATCAAAATGGAAACAGTTTGTCTGCACTGAAACCATTTCCTTTATAATGGACTCATGCCAATGATAGTGTGTGGAAGCAATTCAACACAACTTTCTTTCATCTTTTATCAGGTAATGGGCCTGTTCCAGTTAATGCTGAGAGAGTTTTTGTAGAGTGTCCCAATGAGTTTTCACACTGTGCTATGTTCAAAGCACAGTGATAGGTTGTTTTGTCGCTCAAAGCAAGTTTAAACTGACTTTTAACAATGTCTGCAGTGTGATAATAGCTACTGGAGTGGACTCTTTTATACAACATGTATTCCAGGGCTCGCTTTAAGATGAATGCATTCACTACTTGCAGTATAAGAGCAGCTGAGCGTTAATGACTCTTCTTCTGTACTGGAGACTGCTGTCTGCTAAAGACTAATGGAATCCACCGCTTGTCATGACTGAACATTGAGGAAGAAAAATAACGTTTAATAGACAGTCAGAAACAACAGTAATAACAATACATAATAATAATAATAATAATAATAATAATAATAATAATAATAATAATAACTAGAGTTGCCAGCAACTATAATGCTTGAAGGCATTAGCGAAGCGTTAGGATATGTGTTCCATAGTAACTATGGCCTTATCTGCACTCTATGAGGAGTTAGAAGCAACATTGGTCCATGTCGGCCATCTTGGATTGACAAAAACTCATTTAAAGTTTTAACTTATTTAAAGCTAAAATGTAGAATCCAAAAATGTGAAACGTCACGTGATATGTGTAATTGCACCCCCCTCCTCAATGTTTGAGGGCAGTATCAGCAATGTTTTTTGTTGTTTTAGTGTCTTCAAAATGAGTTACTGAAATACAAAATCCAATATGGCCGCCAAACCATGTGACCTATTTTTTTTTTCAGGGTTAACTAGCCATAGCCATGTATTACCATACCAAACTGCTTCATGCAATGTTTTTCATTTTATGGGCTGTTAAATTCCTTGGCAAATGATAAGAAATAACAACAGTGATACTCCTATCATAAAATAGGTCAAAGGTCACAGGCAATGACTGTTTTTGATAGAACATATATGGGTTCCTATATGTGTTCCATTGTAACAGTGGCCCTATCTGCATTCTATAAGGAATTATTGACTACTTTCACTTTTGACTTAAACATGTCATAAACATGGTCACCATTAACAATCAGAGCTCTAGCATAAGCGGTTTCGGCAGAGAAGAGTTTTGAAAATGACCAAAAATTTGGCAAAAATCCAACATGGCTGCCAAACCATATGACCTATGTGAGGTGAGTCTCTGTGTGCAACAGTTTTCATTTTGTGGGCTGTTAAAGATTTACCATTGCGGCAATTATTATTAATAATAATAATAATAATAATAATAATAATAATAATAATAATAATAATAATAATAATAATAATAATAATAATAGAAGAACAATAGGCTTCCAGCCATTCTGCTTGGAAGCCTAATAATAATAATAATAATAATAATAATAATAATAATAATAATAATAATAAATCTGTCTTGTTGTGTTGAAATTACCTGGCAGGATAATAAACATACACATGATTAATGTATCAATTTTAGCTCAGTGCTGATTTCTTTAAGAACAGAACAGAAAAGCTCTGTCTGTGTTGATTCTGGTGCTTTTCTCTTCAAATGCTGCTCTGAAATATTCTGCTCAGAGGTTTTGAATGACAAATGCCTGTAACCAATCAGCAAACAGAAACAGAAACATGTGATGTAAATGTGATGTAATCATGCAACGCTGCAGTTCATAGTTGTGGTTACCATTTTGTTTTATCAACACCTTCATTATCAATTAACTGGATGCAAGTCAAAGAGGTTTTAATTCTTCATTGACTAACTGCAGTCTCTCGACTCACTTTTCAATGAACCTTCCCAGAAGGTTTCCCAGTGCTCATGAAATCCAGCACTCACCACATTATAATGTGCACTGCGGTTACATAAGAACATAAGAACATAAGAACATAAGAAAGTTTACAAACGAGAGGAGGCCATTCGGCCCATCTTGCTCGTTTGGTTGTTAGTAGCTTATTGATCCCAAAATCTCATCAAGCAGCTTCTTGAAGGATCCCAGGGTGTCAGCTTCAACAACATTACTGGGGAGTTGATTCCAGACCCTCACAATTCTCTGTGTAAAAAAGTGTCTCCTATTTTCTGTTCTGAATGCCCCTTTTTCTAAACTCCATTTGTGACCCCTGGTCCTTGTTTCTTTTTTCAGGCTGAAAAAGTCCCTTGGGTCGACACTGTCAATACCTTTTAGAATTTTGAATGCTTGAATTAGGTCGCCACGTAGTCTTCTTTGTTCAAGACTGAACAGATTCAATTCTTTTAGCCTGTCTGCATATGACATGCCTTTTAAGCCCGGAATAATTCTGGTCGCTCTTCTTTGCACTCTTTCTAGAGCAGCAATATCTTTTTTATAGCGAGGTGACCAGAACTGAACACAATATTCAAGATGAGGTCTTACTAGTGCATTGTACAGTTTTAACATTACTTCCCTTGATTTAAATTCAACACTTTTCATAATGTATCCGAGCATCTTGTTTGCCTTTTTTATAGCTTCCCCACATTGTCTAGATGAAGACATTTCTGAGTCAACAAAAACTCCTAGGTCTTTTTCATAGATTCCTTCTCCAATTTCAATATCTCCCATATGATATTTATAATGTACATTTTTATTTCCTGCGTGCAGTACCTTACACTTTTCTCTATTAAATGTCATTTGCCATGTGTCTGCCCAGTTCTGAATCTTGTCTAGATCATTTTGAATGACCTTTGCTGCTGCAACAGTGTTTGCCACTCCTCCTACTTTTGTGTCGTCTGCAAATTTAACAAGTTTGCTTACTATACCAGAATCTAAATCATTAATGTAGATTAGGAATAGCAGAGGACCTAATACTGATCCCTGTGGTACACCGCTGGTTACCACACTCCATTCTGAGGTTTTTCCTCTAATCAGTACTTTCTGTTTTCTACATGTTAACCACTCCCTAATCCATGTACATGTGTTTCCTTGAATCCCAACTGCGTTCAGTTTGAGAATTAATCTTTTGTGCGGGACTTTGTCAAAAGCTTTCTGGAAATCTAAATAAACCATGTCATATGCTTTGCAATTATCCATTATCGATGTTGCATCCTCAAAAAAATCAAGCAAGTTAGTTAGGCACGATCTCCCTTTCCTAAAACCATGTTGACTATCTCCCAGTACCCTGTTACCATATAGGTAATTTTCCATTTTGGATCTTATTATAGTTTCCATAAGTTTGCATATAATAGAAGTCAGGCTTACTGGTCTGTAGTTACCTGGTTCAGTTTTGTTTCCCTTTTTGTGGATCGGTATTACGTTTGCAATTTTCCAGTCTGTCGGTACCACCCCTGTGTCAAGAGACTGCTGCATGATCTTGGTTAGCAGTTTGTAAATTACTTCTTTCATTTCTTTGAGTACTACTGGGAGGATCTCATCCGGCCCAGGGGATTTGTTTATTTTAAGAGCTCCTAGTCCCTTTAACACTTCTGCCTCAGTTATGCTAAAGTTATTTAAAACTGGATAGGAACTGGATGACATGTGGGGCATGTTGTCAGTATCTTCCTTTGTAAAAACTTGTGAAAAGTAATCATTTAACATATTTGCTATTTTTTTTTCTTCCTCTACGATTTTGCCATTTGTATCTCTTAAACATTTAATCTCCTCTTTGAATGTTCTCTTGCTGTTGTAATATTGGAAAAACATTTTGGAATTGGTTTTAGCTCCCTTAGCAATGTTCATTTCTATTTCTCTCTTGGCCTTTCTAACTTCCTTTTTGACTTGCGTTTGCAGTTCTGTGTACTCTTTCTGCGTACTTTCTTTTTGGTCCTTTTTTAATGCTCTGTAAAGTGCCTTTTTTCGCTGAATATTTTTTTTAATTGATCTATTAAACCATTTTGGCAATTTAGTTTTACATTTAGATTTGTCTACTTTAGGGATATAATTGTTTTGCGCCTCTAGTACTACATTTTTGAAGAATAACCATCCTTCTTCTGTGGGTGTTTTCTCTATTTTACTCCAATCTACTTCTGTTAGTCTCTGTTTCATACCTTCATAGTTTGCTTTTCTAAAATTGTAAACCTTAGCTTTAGTCATTTCTTTTGGGGATTTAAAAAACACTTCAAATGAGACCATGTTGTGGTCTGAGTTTGCCAGTGGTTCTCTGACCTCTGTTTTAGTTATTCTATCTTCGTTATTTGAAAAGACTAAATCAAGGCATGCCTCCCCTCTAGTGGGTGCCTTCACAAATTGTGTTAGGAAGCAGTCATTTGTCATTTCCACCATTTCTATTTCATCCTTCGCGCTACCCACCGGGTTTTCCCATTTTATTTGGGGGAAGTTGAAATCCCCCATTAGTATGGCTTCTCCTTTGCTACACACATTTCTAATGTCATTGTATAACAGATTATTGTGCTCACCGTCTGAATCTGGCGGTCTATAGCATGCTCCTATTATTATGCCTTTTGAATTTTTGTCTGTTATTCTGACCCATATTGATTCGGTTTTATTTTCTTTGTCCAGGTTTAACACCTGGGCTTCAAGACTGTTTCTTATGTATAGCGCTACCCCTCCTCCTCTTCTGTCCTGCCTGTCTTTCCTATACAGTGTATACCCACAAATATTATATTCGTCCCCATCACTCTCAGATAACCACGTTTCTGTAACACCTATCACATCATAGTTACCTGTTAGTGCAGTAGCTTCAAGTTCTAGAATTTTGTTTCTGATACTTCTAGCATTTAGATAAATACATTTAATGGTTGTCTTACCTGAGTTGTTGTTCTTGTTTTGATGCGGTCTCCCTTCTGTTTTTTTGTTGATTTCTCCCCCCTTCCTTTCTAGTTTAAATGCTTCCGAACCTGCTCGAGGATCTTTTCTCCAAGTAGACTAGTTCCCTTGTTATTTAAATGCAGTCCATCCCGTCTATACAGATAGTCCTCGTTGTAGAATGTGGTCCAATGATCAAGATAGGTGAAGCCTTCCCGTGTGCACCACGTCTTCAGCCATGCGTTTTGATTAATTATTTCCAGCTGTCCATATGGTCCTTTGCAAGGTGCGGGTAGTATACCAGAAAATACCACAGTTTTGGTTTTCTCTTTTAATTTCCTTCCTAGCTCTCTGAATTTGTTTTGCAGGGATTTTGGTCTGTCTCTTCCAATGTTGTTTGTACCGATGTGGACGACTACTACCGGGTCGTCTCCTGTTCGTTCTAGGAGCCTGTCCACGTTCTCAGTGATGTGCTTGACCGAGGCTCCCGGAAGGCAGCACACTGTTGTAGTAAGGGGGTCCAAACTGCGAATTGAACTTGCTGTGTTTCTCAATATGGAGTCCCCAACAATCATGACCTCCCTTCTTTTTGCTGTCTGGTCACCACTGTCAATAGGGTCCTGGATGTTGTTCCTTTCATTCTCTTGTTGTTGGTTCTGCTCATCAAAATTCTGAAGTGACTCAAATCTGTTGGTTGTTTTGATTTCTGGTGGTTGTGTTTGACGAAGTTTCTTTTTTTCCCTGCTTCTGCCTACCTGAACCCAGCTGTTCTGACCTTCTATCTCCCTGGTGGCTTTCAGTCTGTTAGGGGTGATGCAGACTTCCATGAATTGTGGGTGTGCCAGTTCCTCAAGATCCTGTTGCTGTCTCACTTCTTCCAGCTCCATTTCTAGCATACTTACTAGTTTATGCAAATCCTGGATCGTGCGGCACTTTACGCACACTTGGTTTAGCTCCGCTGGGTTTTCTCGGATTTCCCACATCAAGCAGGTGTCACAGATTACTGGCTTGAAGACCATGTTGAGGTTTTTTTTTTTTTTTTTTGAAGTTTAGTTTCTTCTGCAGCTGTCAACCTGCTTTCAAACTGCTTCGAAACTGCTCTGTACTTTTCCACGCCTGTACTTCTCCCACTCGCTGTCGCTTCCACTCGCTGTCGCCTTCTACACAGTTTGGATTACTTCAAGAACAGAATAGAAAGTCTCTTTCAGTCTCTGTTTCTATCCACAATGCCGCTCTGAATATTCTGGTTATAGGTATTGTAGGTCAAATAATCTGAACCAATCAGCAAACACTTTCAATAGCAGTTAACTGTATTCAAGTCAAAGAAGTTGCAATTCTTCATTGAGTGGAGTCCTCCAGCCCACTTTTCCAGACTTCTAAAAAGGAACTACAGTCCTCACCACATTATAATGTGCACTGCGGTTAGCCTTCTACACAGAAGAGCTGTCACTGGAAATGCCATCAGCATTGTAATCACTAACCTCTGTACACTCCAGGGTTTTTGTATGGGTAGGGCAATGCTTTGTATCACTGTGCTGGTTCTATTGCACAGTCGTAGATGTCAGAATCAGAAACTGAAGGCTGTATTGTCATGGAGCCAGTTTGAGATGAGATATCTACTGCAGGTTTATATTTCTCTGAATCGTCTCCATATGTTGAACCTTCTCTTGTAGCTTTATTTATGAATTTGAATCCCTGGTTGAGGTCTTTTTTATACCAATGCATTGCATCAAAGCTGCTTGTCTGATATTGACAGTTTATCTGAACTAATTCTCCTTTTGGAACTCGCTGTGAATCAAGGCTTTGAGTCACCTGGTCTTCACTGTGCGCACCTGAAACGAAAGAGAAGCTGTGAATTAAAAACATTAATTCATTACACTGCTGTATATAGTTTTACATACCTGACATAATTAGCCAAACAGCTAAGTATTTAAACATTGCAACGCATTGTGGAAGGGGTGTGGGTAATTCACTGACAAGGAGACAGACAGGTGTATTTGGAAAACACCACACAGGTGCCCAGTTTTATTTTAGGCCGGCTCTTTTTCTTTCCTTGTAATTTTTTTTTCTCTCCGGTAGAGGGCACTGTTGACCGTGGGCTGCCTATCAACGATGATAGACAGCACCACGGAAATACCACAGCTGGTACACGACCTGCAAATGCACTCGCAGGTGCTCAAAGAAATAATAATGAAAACAGAAGGCGAAAAGAACAAGGGAAAATAAAACAGTAATAAAACTACAAATAAAAGGTGCTGCACTCGGCAGCGTTATCCCGGTCGCCGCTACCCGCACGACCCGGATCACCGTCCTACTCTCTCGGCTATCTCGCCTGCTCTTTCACAATACGCCGGGGTCTGCCCAAGGGTTCCCCGCTCTCTCTCTCTGTCTCGCTGATTCCCGGTCCTGAATCAAAGGGTCCGCACCCTTAGCGCGTCTAAGTGGGCAGACCTGAGGAAACAACGGAGCGTTATTTTATAGGACCGACAATCACCCAAGACCCGCCTCTCGGCCATTCAGAGAGGGGGAAAGTCCACACTCACACTTTCCCACCTCCCCGTGTCACTGCCATGACTCACAGGCGGTTGTTGGACGACTGCCGCCCTCTTCCTGCAGCCCGTGAACACGCCAGCAGAGTCAGCACAGATCTCTCCCTGTTACATATCCTTCCCCTCAGAATGACACCACCGGTTCATTCGAAAATCTTACACCCCCATGCCTTCCCGAGAGAAAAAGTCTGCGTTTTGATGCAGCTTTCCTGCTCGGTGGACTACCCTGAAGGCATAGGGCTGCAAGGCCAAGTACCACCGTGTGATTCTGGCATTGCTATCTTTCATCCGGTGAAGCCATGCTAAGGGGGCATGATCTGTAACCAGGGTGAAGTGTCGCCCCAGGAGGTAGTACCGGAGTGACTCGACTGCCCATTTTACCGCGAGACACTCCTTCTCGATGGTGCTATAATTTTTCTCGTGGGGAAGGAGCTTCCTGCTGATATACAGGACTGGGTGCTCGCTTCCCCGAACCTCCTGCGACAACACTGCCCCGAGACCTGTCTCTGACGCATCCGTCTGCAGGGTGAACCTCTTACCAAAATCCGGGCTGCATAGTACTGGCTTACTACACAGCCTCCGCTTCAAGGCGAGAAAGGCCCTCTGGCACGACTCCGTCCACTGAACCGTATTTGGGGCAGCCTTCCGGGTGAGGTCTGTCAAGGGAGCAGCGAGCGTAGCGAAACTCGGGATGAACTTTCTATAATAGCCCGCTAGTCCCAAGAAAGAGCGCACCTGGGTTTTGGTTGTAGGAACCGGCCAGTCAGCCAAGGCTTTCACCTTAGCAACTAGCGGTCTGATCTGGCCGCCCCCTACTCGATACCCCAAATACTCCGACTCACTCTTCCCAATGGCACACTTCTTTGGGTTAGCAGTGAGCCCCGCCTCCCGCAAGGATTGCAGCACCGCCGCTACCTTACACAGATGACTCGGCCAATCCTCACTGTGGATAACCACGTCATCTATGTAAGCAGCGGCGTACTGCTGATGGGGCCGCAAGATGCGATCCATCATCCGCTGGAAAGTGGCGGGGGCTCCGTGCAACCCAAAGGGCATGGTCCTGAATTGGTACAACCCGAAGGGAGTCGAAAACGCCGTCCTCTCTCTAGATTCCGGAGTCAGGGGTATCTGCCAGTACCCCTTCGTTAAATCCAGTGTCGTCATAAAATGAGCCGTGCCTAGACGCTCCAGCAACTCATCTACTCGGGGCATCGGATAAGCGTCAAATTTCGATTTCTCATTGATTCGTCTGAAATCAATGCAAAATCGAGTCAACCCGTCTGGCTTATCGACTAAAATGATTGGACTGTTCCAGTCACTTTGGGACTCTTCTATTACCCCCAGTCTCAGCATTTCGTCAATTTCCGCTTTTATTACCTGTCTTTTACGCTCAGGTATACGGTACGGCCTCTGGCGAACTAGCGCCCCCGGCTCAATATCAATGTGATGATGGGCTACTCGAGTCTGCCCCGGGACTGAAGAGAACACGTCAGGAAACTCCGCCACCAGACCGTGAGCCTGACATTTCTGCGTTGGTGTCAGATTCTCAGCAATCTGTACCGATCCTTTTCTTGCCAACACAGAAAGATCAGGTCCCAGGTCCGTGACGTCATCTGCATGCGCCACTAACAACGCCTCTGGCTGTAACCAAGGCTTTAAAAGATTGATATGGTAAATGTGTTTCTCTGTCCGTCGCTCCGGCTGGCAGATCTCATAGTCCACCTTCCCAACCTGGCGTGTAACCTCAAAGGGTCCTTGCCACTTAGCCAAGAGTTTCGACTCAGAACTGGGTAATAATAGAAGTACCTTATCCCCCGGCTGAAATGTGCGCAACCGGGCTCCTCGGTTATATTGTGTCTCCTGTCTGTGCTGCGCCTGCTGCAAATTGTCATGCGCCCATTTCCCAACAGACTCAAGACGTTTGCGCAGGTCCAACACATACCGGACTGTATTGGTCGAATTGTCCTGCTGCTCCTCCCACATCTCTCTGACCAGATCGAGCACGCCCCGGGGTCTCCGCCCATACAGCAGCTCGAATGGTGAAAACCCCGTAGAAGCCTGGGGAACCTCTCTGATCGCAAAGAGAAGGGGAGGAATCAGCTGGTCCCAGTAACGCACATCACTACGAATAAACCTGCGCAACATGTTCTTAAGGGTCTTATTAAAGCGTTCCACCAAACCGTCTGTCTGAGGATGAAACACAGAGGTCCTAATGGTCTTAATTCCCAAAAGCTTACATGTTCCGCGGATTAGCCGGGACATAAAATTGGTGCCTTGATCGGTTAGTATCTCCTTGGGAATCCCCACCCGGGAAAAAACCTTCACAAGCTCGTTGGCAACAGACTTAGCGGACATAGATCGGAGGGGAATTGCCTCTGGATAACGCGTAGCGTAATCCAGAATGACAAGTAGGTGGGTGTATCCTGCCGCACTCCTTTCTAGTGGCCCAACTATGTCCATCCCAATACGCTCAAACGGAGCTTCCACTAGGGGCAAAGGCACCAGAGGGGCTCGTGGAACGGCTCTAGGGCTGGCCTTCTGACATTCCCCACAACGCTCACAAAACCGCTTAACATCGCCATCCAGCCCCAGCCAGAAGAACCGTGACACAAGCCTTGCTTTAGTTTTATCCCTTCCCAAATGACCAGACAGGGGAATAGCGTGAGCCAGCTGCAACAAATCCTCCTTAAAGGGCTGAGGAATGAGCAACTGATGACGCACTTCACCGGTCTGGGGTAATTTATCAACACGGTACAGTAGGTCTCGATCAATTTCAAAGTGGGGGTACGTGGCGGCGCGTCTGGGCTCGACCACCCGACCATTAACCACCGCTGCTTGGTCAAAGAGCCTGCCCAGCACGTCGTCACGCCCTTGCTCGAGTCGGAAGTCACGGGAGCGAGCTAAGAAATCAGCTCCCATGGCTTCCAACTCGGGGTCAGGTCGGTCCCGAGCAGAGGCAGCCGAGCCAGACCCCTGCGCTGGCTCCGCGACCTCCCCCCCGGACTCTTCACCAACCGCCCCCACCTGGAACTTCTCCGACTCCCTCCATTGCCAGCCCTCATTCTTAGCGATCCGACGCTCCCGTTTAGTTTTACGGGGTTTAAATCTATGGCAAAACCATTCTGGATCGCGAAAGGGAAAAATCTCTCCAATTACTTCCTCTTTCTTAGCCAATAAAGAAGACGGGGCTGTCAGAGCAGCCAACCAATCTTTAAACTGCTCACAGTCCCGTCCCAGAACTACTGGTACCGGCAATCGAGGACATAATCCTACCTGCACCTGCGTCACCTGCTGGCCAATAGTCATACACACATTTATCTTGGGATAGGAGCGGACATCCCCATGAATACATTTAATATGCACCCGTCCCAATATACGTTTATGCCCCGGTGAGATTAGGCTCTCCTGTACCAGAGACTGACTACACCCTGAGTCCAGGAGAGCCTGGGTTTTTGTACCATCCACTGTCACAGGAATAACAAAACCCGTGTGCTGAAGCGACTGAGGTAATTGAACGTGCTTACCTGGTCGGCTGAGGTCACACTCCATCACGGGGCAGTCCCGGGAGAGGTGGCCCACCTCCCTGCACGTCCAACACCTCGGTGGGCTGGTTTCTCTCCCCGAAGTTTTGAAAAGAGGGGGAAACACTGGAGCCATAAAAGGGGCTCGCCGATAAGGCGTCCGCGCGAGACCCCGGTCCGACACTGCAGCAGCCCGTGGGTATCCCCACCCTGCCCCAGTACCCGGGCCGGGAGCTCCCGCCGACACCCCCCGACCAAATCCTGGACTACCCCTTCCCCCCAGTCCCTTCGCCCTTTCCGGGGCCAGTTGAGGGGACGATCCAGTAGCCGCACTCCTCCCGGGCAGTTTCGCGGGCGTTGGTTCCGCTGCCTGGTACCGCTCGGCAAGTTCGACCGCCCGGTCCAGCGTGTCTGGTGCCTGCCGCTGGACCCACAGCCGAGGTTCCGGGGCTAGACATTCCAGGAAGCGCTCCACCACGATCATCTCCACCACCCTGGCTTTGGTGTTCAGCTCCGGGTTCAACCAACCCAGTGCGTAATCCTTCAGACGGTGGGCGATGGCTCGTGGGTGCTCCCCTACCGCAAACTGCTCCTCTCGGAATTTCTTCCGATACCCCTCCGGTGTGGCCCCCACGCGATTAAGGATGACGGTTTTCAGCGTGGGGTAATCCATCATCCGATCCGGGGACAGCGTTCTCGCTGCTGCTTGCGCCTCCCCCGTGAGCTGAGGAAGCAGGTAACTAGCCCACCGGGCTGGATCCCACCCGGCCGAGGTCGCCATAGCTTCAAACACCTCCAAATAGGCGTCAGGTCGATCCTCGGCCGTCATTTTTGTGGGGCGTTGCAACTGGGGGTCTGGAGCTGCGGGTCTTGCCGCCCCCTGCACTGCTGCGGTGAGCGTCTGGCGCAGGAGGTCCATCATCGCCGCAAACTGCGTAGCATCCATGGCTCGTCTGCTCCTTCTATAGCTGCACTGCTTGGGGCAGTGCCAGTGAATCCCACTTCTGACACCACGTGTGGAAGGGGTGTGGGTAATTCACTGACAAGGAGACAGACAGGTGTATTTGGAAACACCACACAGGTGCCCAGTTTTATTTTAGGCCGGCTCTTTTCCTTTCCTTGTAATTTTTTTTTCTCTCCGGTAGAGGGCACTGTTGACCGTGGGCTGCCTATCAACGATGATAGACAGCACCACGGAAATACCACAGCTGGTACACGACCAGCAAATGCACTCGCAGGTGCTCAAAGAAATAATAATGAAAACAGAAGGCGAAAAGAACAAGGGAAAATAAAACAGTAATAAAACTACAAATAAAAGGTGCTGCACTCGGCAGCGTTATCCCGGTCGCCGCTACCCGCACGACCCGGATCACCGTCCTACTCTCTCGGCTATCTAGCCTGCTCTTTCACAATACGCCGGGGTCTGCCCAAGGGTTCCCCGCTCTCTCTCTCTGTCTCGCTGATTCCCGGTCCTGAATCAAAGGGTCCGCACCCTTAGCGCGTCTAAGTGGGCAGACCTGAGGAAACAACAGAGCGTTATTTTATAGGACCGACAATCACCCAAGACCCGCCTCTCGGCCATTCAGAGAGGGGGAAAGTCCACACTCACACTTTCCCACCTCCCCGTGTCACTGCCATGACTCACAGGCGGTTGTTGGGCGACTGCCGCCCTCTTCCTGCAGCCCGTGAACACGCCAGCAGAGTCAGCACAGATCTCTCCCTGTTACAGCATGGAAAACAATATATCATTAGATAGTTTGTGAAGTCTTGTCCGTTTTAAATGTTTGCCATCAAATGCTCTTGTTTGTATTACACAATATACTTCCTGTGGTAACTCTCACACCAATCATCACAGTTCACATCACAGTTCTTTCACCCTCACATTATTGTAATATCATATGATCAGAGACAGACACACAGCAACACAGAAGCTCCTTTTTAAACTCAGAGAGAGCGAGAGGTTGAGATGAAATATTGTATTGTATTAATTGAGTAGCTTCAAATGTATTTCTATTGACCCATTCCTTTCCATTGTATGACATGTGTAATCTTTCTGAGTGGTAGTAAAAATCCCTTTTTCATGCTCCTATTGGAAGGTAAGTGAGGAGGAGCTAATAGTGCAGACTGTGGCAATCCAGACGCTGTCCAAACCTTTGAGTTCTTCACATTTGCAAATGGAAGATTCTTGGTTTCATGGAGAAATTAATACAAGGCCAATGGTTGTTTTTGTGCAGTAGCATGTTCAAACTTTGCTTAAACTATAATTTATTATTTTGTTTAATAGTATTTTCAGTATTTTAACAATTACATTTTCGGTAGTTTGCTGATACACATTTTTGACACATATTTGAACCATAGCAAACTAGTTCAAGTACTGAACTGGTTTGAAATTTAACTGCATTGGGCTAAAGGGCTTAAGGAATGTATCTCTTAATATATTTCCCATTCTGTGCTATGAATGTAATGTAGTGATCTTGGAACTTTTAAGAACATGAGAACATAAGAAAATAAGAAAATTTTAAACAAGAGGAGGACATTTGGCCCATCTTTATTGTGTGGTTGTTAGTAGCTTATTGATCCCAGAATCTCATCAAGCAGCTTCTTGAAGGATCCCAGGGTGTCAGCTTCAACAACATTACTGGGGAGTTGATTCCAGACCCTCACAATTCTCTTTGTAAAAAAGTGCCTGCTTTTCTGTTGTGAATGCCCCTTTATCTAATATCTATTTGTCACCCCTGGTCCTTGATTCTTTTTTCAGATCAAAAAAGTCCCTTGGGTTGACATTGTCAATACCTTTTAGAATTTTGAATGCTTGAATCAGGTCACCACGTAATCTTCTTTGTTCAAGACTGAATAGATTAAATTCTTTTACCCTGTCTGCATATGACATGCTTTTTAAACACGGAATAATTCTGGTTGCTCTTCTTTGCACTCTTTCTAGATCATCAATATCCTTTTTGTAGCGAGGTGACCAGAACTAAACACAATATTCTAGATGAGGTCTTACTAATGCACTTTCAAATTTTAACATTAATTCCCTTGATTTAAATTCAACACTTTTCACAATATATCCGAGCATCTTGCTGGCCTTTTTCATAGCTTTCCCACATTGTCTAGATGAAGACATTTCTGGGTCAACATAAACTCCTGGGTCTTTTTCATAGCTTCCTTCTCCAATTTCAGTATCTCCCATATGATATTTATAATACACATTTTTTATTGCCTGCGTGCAGTACCTTACACTTTTCTCTATTAAATGTCATTTGCCATATGTCTGCCCAGTTCTGAATCTCGTCTACATCATTTTGAATGACCTTTGCTGCTGCAACAATGTTTGCCACTACTATTTTTGTGTCATCTGCAAATTTAACAAGTATGCTTATTATACTAGAATCTAAGTCATTAATGTAGATTAGGAATAGCAGAGGACCTAATTCTGATCTTTGTGGTACACCACTGGTTTCTGCGCTCCATTTTGAGGTTTCTCCTCTAACACCACCATGTAACAATTTTTATTTTTTTTTGTTCCTGGGTAGTAAGTGTTATTTCCTAATTGCTTATGCCTCAAAAGTATAGAAAATGGCTATTATTCCCCACAGACTTTGCTTTTGTGACCAGGACAGTGATATTTCAAAAAATCCTTGTTTCCATTGGGAAAACGGGCAAATGTGTATCTTTTCGTTCACATAAAGTCAGAAAAAAACAACATATGAATCCAAATTAACATGTATTTATACTAAAGTAATACAAAAATGACTACAAAAGATTTAGTAGTTTTTCAAGATTTACGATTATACTGTAAATCACTTTCACGAATCAGCCCCCAAATGTAGTCTCCCATCATTTTCTCGTTATACTGTCCTTGGTAGCGACGTTCAAAGTCCAGTATATCCTGGTGGAAGCGCTCGCCTTGCTCCTCCGAGTACGCTCCCATGTTCTCCTTGAATTTATCAAGATGAGCATCAAGGATATGGACTTTGAGGGACATCCTACAGCCCATTGTGCCGTAGTTCTTCATCAGAGTCTCAACCAGCTCTACATAGTTTTTGGCCTTGTGATTGCCCAGGAAGCCCCGAACCACTGCGACAAAGCTGTTCCAAGCCGCTTTCTCCTTACTAGTGAGCTTCTTGGGGAATTCATTGCACTCCAGGATCTTCTTTATCTGTGGTCCGACAAAAACACTGGCTTTGACCTTTGCCTCAGACAGCTTAGGGAAGAAGTCATGAAGGTACTTGAAGGCTGCCAACTCCTTATCTAGAGCTCTGACAAATTGTTTCGCAAATCTTGGACTACTATGGCACCCCACTTATCAGCTGGTTTTATAACACAGTGTAACAAATTTTTAATTTTTTTTTTGTTCCTGGGTAGTAAGTGTTATTTCCTAATTGCTTATGCCTCAAAAGTATAGAAAATGGCTATTATTCCCCACAAACTTTGCTTTTGTGACCAGGACAGTGATATTTCAAAATATCACTATTTCCAGTGGGAAAACGGGCAATATGTGTCTTTTCGTTCACATAAAGTCAGAAAAAAACAACATATGAATCCAAATTAACATGTACTTATACTAAAGTAATACAAAAATGACAACAAAAGATTTAGAAGTGAGTAGTTTTTCGAGATTTACAATTATACTGTAAATACTGCCTATGCCATTAGATGAATTTGGGGGGGGGGTTTGTAAAAGTGTGTATGCGGGGTGGGGGAGATCATTTGGGAATCATAGTTAGGAGCATGCGTGTGTGTGTGTGTGTGTGTGTGTGTGTGTGTGTGTGTGTGTGTGTGTGTGTGTGTGTGTCTGCCTGTGTATTTGGGGGTAAATGGGGAAATAAGTGTGGGAGGGGTGGTAATTGTGTAGTTGGGTAGTGGCTCCCTGTGACTCCTCCTCGTCTTCAGGAGCTGTGGTAGTTCCTGGGGTCGGAAGTTAGTCCGATACATGAACAGCAGGGGTGCAGCGATTGGAAGGAGGGGATCATGTGGGATGGAGCTATAAAGAGTGGTCTCAGGGGTCCTCCAGGTTAGTGAGTGAAATGTCTTCCTAAGAGAAACTGCGTTGTTCTGCAACGAACCAGATAAATTAACAGTGTGCTAGTTCATGGGGAAAAACACTTTATGGATTGCTATGAAATGGCTGGGGCTGTATGAGAGGAAAGAGCGACTGGTTAGAGATATGTTTTATTATTTTCTTTTGGCGTGGGTTTGGCCAACAGAGTCCTTAGTTTGTTAATGTGATGAAATAAACCTAAACACATTGATACACTAAAATCCTGGCACCTGCAAAGTGTTAATTATTTTAAGTTAAGTTGATAGCAACAGAAAACACTACACTATTGTCATCTCCGTATTGCCTGGTACGTGCCTTATTGTTTAATGAGGGAAGCATTGTCTGATTGTGAATATTGAGCTTAAGACACTGACGAATCATTTCAAACACTCAATATTCAAATCATTTTCCTACACTGCCCCCTAGTATGGTTCTTTTGAACTTAGTTTTCTTGATTTGCTTGTTTCTATTATTGGCTGTGAAAACAATGCACTTTGTTACGACAACAAAAGATAGTTCTGTGAAAGACAGCAACTGTCGGCAACTTGGATCAATCAAGGATTTATGTGGAGAATGTGGTTTGTGACAAGCGTTGAGCAGGGAAGGACTGGTCGCTGTCTGTGACACTGCACGGGTCTCACAAGATACTTCATTGTGGAAAAGTAACATGCAGTTCTTCACTGCCATCTAGTGGTGTTTCAGTGGTACTGCATTAACAACACATTCTGTCTTGCAGTAGAAAGGCTTTTGTTCAGGCTCATCAGTGAATGCATCGCTGTGGGCTTCAGTGCACAGTAGTACCTCGCAGAGTCCAGTGCATTGGCATTGTTCAGTCAGGTTATCAGAATCAGCTTCAGGGTTTAAAGAAGCAGACAGTCTGGGGTAAGTGGCTTCAGGCTTGTCTGTATTGACTGTGTTTCCAACAATGGAATAGGTTTGTAGCAAATATTGTGGAGATGTATTTCCATTTTGCTTGTATCATTGCAGGTAAATACTATCACCCTTGGTTGCAGTGTATGCACACTGTATTGTGGCTGTTTCTCCTTCAGTGGTGCTGACATGGGCAGACAACAACGTCAGTGACTCCTTCCCACAAGTGTCTGCAATGATTAAAGCAGTATGTTGGTGTTAAAATCACAAGGTGTGCTGAAATGTGAGATTGAATACCTTATTAACAAGGGAGTCCATAGAAGCAGAAGCAGCAAGCTGTAAGCAAGCTGTAAGATGCAACCAACACTCGCACACAAACAATCCCATTAGAATAGAAACCCAGGCAAACATATAACACACACCATCCATTCAAACAGGATCGCATAAGATGTGAGTTTCATATAGACACAAGATGAAATGCAAAGAGAAGTTGTATAGAGCTCAACCAGTGCAGATTCATTAAATTAACTGTTATCTCGTATATTGTATGAAGGCGCCCATGAGTATGTGTAGCAGTAGATTATTCTCCATAGCGCGTGGGGCTCCCAGTCTGTGCTCTGAGCTGTGCATAGGAAGTGATGTGCTGCTTGTTCCTGTGTTTTATATCCTGCAGGTGTGTGTGTGCTCGTGATGAGTGACGTTGTGTGCACATGGCTATTGAGCCTAGTCTCCCACTCTGTGCTCTGTGCTCTGCTTGTTAGTGTTTTATACCCTGCAGGTGTCTGTGCACATGATGACAGCTGCTGTGTGCATGTAGATATGGGGGTTAGATAGTTCCTTTAATATATTTTAAAAATATATTTTTATGTTTTACAAACCATTTTATAAAGTTAGACATTCATCACATTGTTGTTTTTTTTAAATTAGAAGTTTAATACAATTAAAATAGAGGCACTTGTACAACCCATCTTTACACAGCACAGGATAAAGTAATCTGGTTTATCAGTATGAAGCTAGTGTTCAGAAGTCCACGTAGTTAGCCATGCATGCGTTCACTGGTGCAGATTTACATGAGAATATGCTGAATGGAATATACCTATGAACTGTTATTCACACACAGTGCTGTACTACAGTGCCACCTGTTGTTCATAGCTGCAGAATACATTTGACACAGCATCCCAATGAGTTTTCACACTGTGCTAATCTCAGAGCACAGTGATAGATTGTTGTGTCACTCAGAACAAGTTTGGAAATGGTGGTTGTAATAGATCTGTCTGCTGTAGAAGTAAAATGACTTTTAGCAAAGTTTGCAGTGTGAGAATCACTACTCATTGATCTGGCTCATTTGAGCAGTATGTATTCCAGGGCTCAGTTTGAGTTCTGCCAATACCAGTAGAGATAAACATTGTTGCTTCTTGCAATATAAGAGCAGGCCAGTGTTACTGACTCTCCTTCTGTTCTGGAGACTGCTGGCTGCTTGTCATAAGAACATAAGAACATAAGAAAGTTTACAAACAAGAGGAGGCAATTCGGCCCATCTTGCCCGTTTGGTTGTTAGTAGCTTATTGATCCCAGAATCTCATCAAGCAGCTTCTTGAAGGATCCCAGGGTGTCAGCTTACTGGGGAGTTGATTCCAGACCCTCACAATTTGCTGTGAAAAAAGTGCCTCCTATTTTCTGTTCTGAATGCCCCTTTGTCTAATCTCCATTTGTGACCCCTGGTCCTTATTTCTTTTTTCAGGCTGAAAAAGTCCCTTGGGTCGACACTGTCAATACCTTTTAGAATTTTGAATGCTTGAATTAGGTCGCCACGTAGTCTTCTTTGTTCAAGACTGAACAGATTCAATTCTTTTAGCCTGTCTGCATATGACATGCCTTTTAAGCCCGGAATAATTCTGGTTGCTCTTCTTTGCACTCTTTCTAGAGCAGCAATATCTTTTTTATAGCGAGGTGACCAGAACTGCACACAATATTCAAGATGAGGTCTTACTAGTGCATTGTACAGTTTTAACATTACTTCCCTTGATTTAAATTCAACACTTTTCATAATGTATCCAAGCATCTTGTTAGCCTTTTTTATAGTTTCCCCACATTGTCTAGATGAAGACATTTCTGAGTCAACAAAAACTCATAGGTCTTTTTCATAGATTCCGTCTCCAATTTCAGTATCTCCCATATGATATTTATAATGTACATTTTTATTTCCTGCGTGCAGTACCTTACACTTTTCTCTATTAAATGTCATTTTGCCATGTGTCTGCCCAGTTCTGAATCTTGTCTAGATCATTTTGAATGACCTTTGCTGCTGCAACAGTGTTTGCCACTCCTCCTACTTTTGTGTCGTCTGCAAATTTAACAAGTTTGCTTACTATACCAGAATCTAAATCATTAATGTAGATTAGGAATAGCAGAGGACCTAATACTGATCCTTGTGGTACACCGCTGGTTACCACACTCCATTCTGAGGTTTTTCCTCTAATCAGTACTTTCTGTTTTCTACATGTTAACCACTCCCTAATCCATGTACATGTGTTTCCTTGAATTCCAACTGCGTTCAGTTTGAGAATTAATCTTTTGTGCGGGACTTTGTCAAAAGCTTTCTGGAAATCTAAATAAACCATGTCATATGCTTTGCAATTATCCATTATCGATGTTGCATCCTCAAAAAAATCAAGCAAGTTAGTTAGACACAATCTCCCTTTCCTAAAACCATGTTGACTGTCTCCCAGGACCCTGTTACCATATAGGTAATTTTCCATTTTGGATCTTATTATAGTTTCCATAAGTTTGCATATAATAGAAGTCAGGCTTACTGGTCTGTAGTTACCTGGTTCAGTTTTGTTTCCCTTTTTATGGATCGGTATTACGTTTGCAACTTTCTAGTCTGTCGGTACCACCCCTGTGTCAAGAGACTGCTGCATGATCTTGGTTAGCGGTTTGTAAATTACTTCTTTCATTTCTTTGAGTACTACTGGGAGGATCTCATCCAGCCCAGGGGGTTTGTTTATTTTAAGAGTTCCTAGTCCCTTTAACACTTCTGCCTCAGTTATAAAAACTGGATAGGAACTGGATGACATGTGGGGCATGTTGTCAGTATCTTCCTTTGTAAAAACTTGTGAAAGGTAATCATTTAATATATTTGCTATTTTTTTTCTTCATCTACGATTTTGCCATTTGTATCTCTTAAACATTTAATCTCCTCTTTGAATGTTCTCTTGCTGTTGTAATATTGGAAAAACATTTTGGAATTGGTTTTAGCTCCCTTAGCAATGTTCATTTCTATTTCTCTCTTGGCCTTTCTAACTTCCTTTTTGACTTGCGTTTGCAGTTCTGTGTACTCTTTCTGCGTACTTTCTTTTTGGTCCTTTTTTAATTCTCTGTAAAGTGCCTTTTTTCGCAGAATTTTTTTTTTAATTGATCTATTAAGCCATTTTGGCAATTTAGTTTTACATTTAGATTTGTCTACTTTAGGGATGTAATTGTTTTGCGCCTCCAGTACTACATTTTTGAAGAACAACCATCCTTCTGTGGGTGTTTTCTCTATTTTACTCCAATCTACTTCTGTTAGTCTCTGTTTCATACCTTCATAGTTTACTTTTCTAAAATTGTAAATCTTAGCTTTAGTCATTACTTTTGAGGTTTTAAAAAACACTTCAAATGAGACCATGTTGTGGTCTGAGTTTGCCAGTGGTTCTCTGACCTCTGTTTTAGTTATTCTATCTTCGTTATTTGAAAAGACTAAATCAAGGCATGCCTCCCCTCTAGTCGGTGCCTTGACAAATTGTGTTAGGAAGCAGTCATTTGTCATTTCCACCATTTCAATTTCATCCTTCGTGCTACCCACTGGGTTTTCCCATTTTATATGGGGGAAGTTGAAATCCCCCATTAGTATGGCTTCTCCTTTGCTACACGCATTTCTAATGTCATTGTATAACAGATTATTTTGAATCTGGAGGTCTATAGCATGCTCCTATTATTATGCCTTTTTAATTTTTGTCTGTTATTCTGACCCATATTGATTCGGTTTTATTTTCTTTGTCCAGGTTTAACACCTGGGCTTCAAGACTGTTTCTTATGTATAGCGCTACCCCTCCTCCTCTTCTGTCCTGCCTGTCTTTCCTATACAGTGTATACCTACAAATATTATATTCGTCCCCATCACTCTCAGACAACCAAGTTTCTGTAACACCTATCACATCATAACAATCACGTCATGATTGAACATTGAGGAAGAAAAATAACATTTAATAGACAGTCAGAAACAACAGTAATAATAATAATAATAATAATAATAATAATAATAATAATAATAATAATAATAATAATAATACCGTGTAACAATTTTATTTTATTTTTTTTAATTATTTATAAAAACGTATTTCCTAATTGCTTATGCCTCAAAAGTATAGAAAATGGCTATTATTCCCCACAAACTTTGCTTTTGTGACCAGGACAGTGATATTTCAAAATATCACTATTTCTAATGGGAAAACGGGCAAATGTGTGTCTTTTCGTTCACATAAAGTCAGAAAAAAACAACATATGAATCCAAATTAACATGTATTTATACTAAAGTAATACAAAAATGACTACAAAAGATTTAGAAGTGAGTAGTTTTTCGAGATTTACGATTATACTGTAAATACAGTATAATCGTATATATATATATATATATATATATATATATATATATATATATATATATATATATATATACACACACATAATACACACAAATAGAATCGTAATCGTAAATCTCGAAAAACTACTCACTTGTAAATCCGCCGAATATAATTAGGATGGACGGCTTTGTCCGCCCACCTACAAATACAATAATAATGATATAAATGAAAATAATAATCATACATAAATAGATAGATATACACAAAGGGTGGGCACTTTGCCACAACGCACCCCCCCCCCCCCCCCCCCCTGTTGCTCAAAGTCCAGTGCCAAGAACAGGGACTTCAAGGGGTTCACTGGTGGCAATCCTGGCAGCAGCACACTGGCAACCTCGAGCAGTAGTATGCAGGTTGCATCCCCAGGCAAAGCGGAGCCAGTGACCCAAGGCAAAGCAGAGCTGGGTAGAAGCACATCCACGGAAGGCAATGACGCACCCAGCGGTTCCGGACCCCCAGACAGCGCCGGTTCCGGACCCCCCAGGTGAGACAGTTTCCTGCAATACAAAATGGAAAAACAGCACCAGCTCAGGACCCACCAGAGGTAAACTCAGGAGGGGAGCCCCTGGCCAAGAAAGCAGCAGCGGGGCTCCTTTGTGCCCCGTAGCTGGTGGCTCCCCCAGTGATGATGTGCAGGCATCCACGGATAGTGACGTGCAGACATCCCTGGGTGGTGACTGAGTTAGGTGAGCCCCTGGCTATGAAGGCAGCAACAGGAGCTCCACTTCTCCCCATGATGGAGTCAGGACTAGCTGGGGTCCTGAGGTTGACCCTCTTCATGGGCACCGCGGCCGGGTGGTTTTCACCTGTGCTCCCCTCAGCAGCATATGCAAGGGCTGCTGAGGACTGCCAGCCTCCTGTCCTGGTTCTTCTAGTGGTGATGGGAGAATAACAAATAAACAATAACGCAAACAAGTATATCGGTACATAGCAATTGTTTTACTCTTACTTCAAACTCATGTCTCTCTCTTTTCTCACCTTTGACGCTCTCCACCTTCTGAGCCGAGAGTGGGTCCTTTTATATTCATGACTGGAGCCTTAATTACCTATTAATAAATTATCTTTAAGGCTACAGTCATATTACCAGGAGAGTTCTAGGGAAGGGGTTTTAACCCCATCCCCACACATTATAAGACCAGGTTTTTCATCAGTCTCAAACAATAAATAATAAAAGACAGATGGTGCTCGACCGCCTGCACATAACCACAAAAATAATGATTAGGATGAACAGCTTTGAAATACAATAATAATAATAATAATAATAATAATAATAATAATAATAATAATAATAATAATAATACATAATAATAAGATATACACAAGGGGTGGGCACTTTGCCACACTGACAAACTTCAATTCATGTTTCATTGTCTAACAGCAAACCTACCCACTTTTCAATCAACCTTCCCAGAACTACAGTATAAAAAGGAAATTCCAGCACTCACCATATTATAATGTGCACTGCGGTTGCCTTTCTACGCAGAACAGCTGTCACTGAAATGCCATCAGCATTGTAATCATTAGCCTCTGTACACTCCAGGGTTTTTGTATGGGCTGGGCACTGCTTTGTATCACTGTGCTGGTTCTATTGCACAGTAGTAGATGGCAGAATCAGACAATGAAGGCTGTATTGTCAGGGAGCCAGTTTTAGATGAAGTATCTACTGCTGGTTTATTTCCCAGAATCACCTCCTTGTGTTCCTGAGCCTTGGGCTTGGTTGATGTATTTTAAACCCTGGTTGAGATCTTGTTTATACCAGTGCATTGCATCAAAGCTGCTTGATGTATATCAATAGTTTATCCAAACTGAAACTCACAGTAAATTTTAAGAGAGCTAAGAAAACAGAAAACAGCATTCGCACCATCTACAAGAAGCCCTGGATGACAAGACCTGAGACATTGTCAACAAAATAATCAAAGCTTTCTACCATCGCAGTTTTAAAATCCCCAAGCTCCTTTAAGTTATTACAGAGCCTTTGACTTTTTTGTTTAAGTTAATAGCTGAGAAAGTGGCTTGTAAGAGAATTTTTCAAAACATGACCCCTGTAAATGTAAAAATGTTCAATAACTTAAAAAGTATAACCAATTTAATGCATAAAGATGTTGATGCTCAACAATGGCAAGAGTTGGTCAATACACATGTAATCCCTTAAATGAATTTTAATGAATATAGTACCTTAAATGTATAATGAAACATAAGACCACAAATGTATTCATATAATTGTTTTGTGTGTTTAGGTGATTGATGTCTGTTTTTTATAACCTGGCTAGGTTTTGAGGATATATCAAAAGTTGTACAACATGTTGTGGATTACTTAGTGACTAACCATGAATGTTTGTATAAAAACTTTATAAACCTTCTAAAATGTCCTAATCTTCTTGATAAACTCTGTCTAAAACTTTTGAACTTCAGACCTGTCTCAGATGTTTTATGATAAACTTTGAATAAAAACCCTTTGAACTACATACTTGTCACAGGTGTATTATTTTGGTTAAAGCTGTCACATCAGGGTATGAAAAAAATGTACTGCGATCCCTCAGATCTGGGGACTTAGTAGGTTTCCAGACTCTTCAAAGGGTTCTGGGGTCTGATGGCCCTAAAGTCTCTGAGAGTGCCCTAACAGGGTTTTTATCAGAGCATGTCTCATATACTTTGCATAAGCCCTCTAGAATAAACTTTAAAAGAAATACAGAATATGTATCTAATATCGACATTCAGTGGCAAGCTGATTTAGTGGATATGGCTAACGTTTGAAAAGAAAATGTACAAGTACATGCTAACATATATAGATGTCATCCAAATATGCCTGGGTACCCCTAAAAATAGGGCTTCAAGAGGATCTTCAGCACGGACAGGAAGCCTAAAAAACTACAAACTGATATAGCGACCGAATTTCTAAACAGACCATTTCAGAATGTCGCAAATAACGTTGAATCAGCTAGGCTGATTGAATCCTTTGTATGGAGAGTATCAGTAGCTAAGGCTCATGGTTCATCAACTGATTCAGATTCAGTTGTATTGAGTTTGCCCACTAATGATGATAAACAAACTACAAGTTAGGTGCCTGCTGATATGAAAAACAGTAAGTTTTGGCCCCCTACTGTATTCTGGATGAATGGCATACCTTCTAAAGTGTCTCCATGTGAGCAGAAAGAAGTCTATAGTAACAATGTGTACAGATCCAGAACTATTGTACATGGTGCAGAAGTAACCCTGACACATAAATTAAAACATAATCCTCGTATTAATTGTGTATGTAATATGTGCCAAAGCAAGTCATCAGTGACTGGGCTCAGACTTTGTCCGGCATGCCGTCATTTGGCTAAACACTGTAGAATCTTGTTTGAATGCAATGATTCTGTAGGTGTTTCTTTCTCTCATTTAAATGTAAACCCAAAAAGATATTAAGAGGATTGAATGCATGAGTTGTGAAAGGGTCACTTAGTAAAATTAGAATGTGAGGAAGGTGTCCCTACTAAGCATGTACAAGTGTCTTGTAGGTACGAAGTCAAGGCCATGGCGACTCACACCTGTGATGTGAGCTGATGGATTTGAGAGCCTATTATCGTGTTCATTGAGCCTGCCCGAGTCGAACCAAAGACCGAAGTGGAGTCTTGCTGGGAGTGAGCTGAAGCCCCGGACATGGATTGGAGAATTTAAAATGAAATGTATTGATGCAATAATATGTGTTATAATCCTTTGTATTGTTTGTATAATCTTTAGTTTGGAAAATTGTGTAAGTGTGTAATCAAAAGTAACGTGTAATGCTGTTTTAATTCTTGATTGTGAAACTTATGTATTTTCTTTATATAAAATCATGCAGTAGAAGCTGGTATAGTTTGATACAAGTGGCCAGTTTTTAGGCAGTTTCTTATCAAGATGGGCTTGAATCCCAGAATTGAATGCAAGTTTCTGCAGCACCCTTTTTAGCCTAAGAAAATGTTGTTAAATGTTGAAATAAGGTTTGATATGCTTGCTTTTTACTATAAACTATTTGTGTGTGTAAGACCATATGCTTAACACTGCCTGTTATAATAATATACATGAAATTGTTTCTCGTCAAGATAGGTTCGCATTTAAAATAGTTAATAATCGTGTTCTATAGGGAGTAAACTGTCTAGTTTGACTCTGAGTTAAAATGATGATGCAACATAAAGAGATTTTTATTGAAATATAAAATAAGAAGCTTAAAAAGTAATTTTAAGAAAAAGAATAGAAGATGGGTTTTAAGAAAGTAAAAACTTTATAACTTGTGAGCCTGTCTGAAGTCGTGCCAGAAAGTAAAGGGATAGTTGGCATGAAGAGCGGAGTTCTCTTATCTAACAGCGTCAAGGTTAGAGTGTCTTCTCGCCATAGAAAAATTGTAAAAAACCTTGATTATCGCTGGAAATTGGAAAGCTAAGCGCACGACTAGAAAACTGGTTTTAGCTGTTTTTTGTGCCGCTGAAAAAAATAGGAGGTCGTCCGCAGTTCAGCTGAATTCGTGCTGTTAGGAAACTCATAGGACAGAGACATTACAATCTTACACTTAAATAAAAAACAAATAGATTATCCATGAAGAGAAACTCTATATTGGGAAAAACATAATAATAACATAATAACATAAGCTCCCGATAATATCTGTTAAGCACACGCCTGCAAAGAGAGAAGGAAAACGAATTGAAGAATAGAATGGCATGAGGGAATATATTATTATACATTAATACATATAATCAATATAATCATAACTAATAGTGTTGTATATATTTCAGACAACACTCATATATTCAAAATAATATTATTTTCTTTGTTTCAAATGAGCGGGTGAGATCATGACTGGATGTGTAGACCAGGTGTTATATTTTTATTAATTGTTGGCACAAGGCTCTAAATTTTAGGCTTTTGTGTGCCAAAGAGATAAGAGTTAGACTTGATAAAGATTCTCCATGTATTCCTATGGAGACGAATCCTATAAAAACTCACACTTTTCGCAAAAGGGTACCACATTCAAGACCTTTGCTTGACAGGGTGAAGTGGTCCATCACTTGCAGATCTCCACCAGACTGATTCTTTTGTTCACGCTACTTTTCCTTATAATAGGAAGTAAGCATATTACTAACATTATTATGTCTTACATGTATTGGTTGCATTGCTATAAGGTTTTGAAACTATGTTTTGGTTTTAAGAGAGTGTTATATTGAATGAAACTGAAATATAGAAGTGAGTGCTTGTAGACTGCTTGTGTTGGAATTTGGAGGTCTGATCAACCTACCTTTTTCCAAAAATTAAAAACATTTTAATAAAGCGAAAGAGCATTGCTCTGATTTGTAAAACTTAAAATGAATGAGTCTTGAGTGTCTTTCTTTTCGATTAAGTAAAGGTTATATGGACATACTTACAGCTCGTCCAGTGCTTGAACATAAACCACTAGGAGTTTATAACATCTCTGTCCTCCTAACGTCTCCCCTGAGTTAAGAGTGTGTGCAGAGTAAACAGAAAATAAATAAGACAGAATAAAAAGAGTACTTGAAAATCTGTGAAACGCAGCAGTCGTGACAAGAACATGCTAAAAAAAAAACATAATATTCTACACTTTACCACAGGCAATGAACTAAAGGCCTCTATTGTTGAGAGATAAAACAAGACTCTGAAAACAAAAAATGTGAAAATATTTCCCTGCCTTTAACATTCACAAGTATACAGATAAACTACAAGAAATGGTTCCGGCTTATAATAACTCCTTTTGGCGTAGTATTAAAATGAAACCTTCAGAAGTTAATGAAGACAATTCATTTAAAGTGTTTAAAACCTTATACTCTAAGGAGAGGGGTCCTAAACATATAAAGTTAAAGTTTACGGTCTGGGACAACTTTAGAATTTCAAAGTTAAGAGCTCCCTTTATAAAAGGTATGAACAGACGTTTACGGCTGAGGTTTTTACTATAACAGAATGTACACCAAGATTTCCACAGTGTATAAACTGTGCAATTATGACGGAGAGGCTATAAACGGCACCTTTTATGTACCAGAATTGCAGAAAATAAATTTCAAGACTGATAGGTTGTTTAGGGTAGAGAAGATACTAGCCGAGAAAAAGGAAAACTGTAAAAAATCTTATCTTATAAAATGGGTAGGATGGCCTGAAAAATGTAACAGTTGGGTCGCTGGGGATCAGGTGGTGGATCTTAAGAGTTAACAAGTTCTGGGTTATTTTATTACACGTAAAACATTAATCAAGATGTCTCAAGACTCTTTTTATGTGACTCTGCCTTTTAACGCTTCACAGGACGCTTTACCTAAAAATGCCTTTGCTCATTTTATTACGAAGTTGGTTACAACAATGAATCTACCAGGAAAATAGGAAGTTTGCTTATAGCAGAGACTCAATACTCCCATACCTGGGATAATATAAAACGTAGTGACAGCACTTTCATTACTTACAATATAGAAAAGTCCATAAAACACGATTATACCATCCCCAAAGGATATTATGAGACCCTTCAGGATGTAATAACGACCATGAACAATGTCCTGCTCGGAAAAGGAACAGATCAGAAGGGTGAAAAGGCTCCCGATGAGCTATATAAAAATTATTTGAAATTAGTCTATAAACCTATAGAAAGAAGAATTTATATAAAAAGAAAATTAGACCTCATGGAGATGTCAACCCTTAAATTAATTATTACAAAAATCAAACTGGTTATGGTTTGCCTGGATTTTCTGGAGCTCCCTTGATGTATGTGGAGGTTATAGTGGGCATTTTTCAAAGTCTTTTCAGGAAAGCTTTGCCTCTACTTATAAGGGGTTTTGAAATAGTTAAACCTCATTTTAAATTAACCACTAAAAACATTGTTAGTGATATGGTGTCGAATGTCTTAACAACTCATAACCCTCCTAGCAACAACAACAGCTAGTCAGGGGAGGGATTGATAGTGATGTCCAGAGGCTACAAGAGAAAATGTAGCAACCCCCCAGGATCTAGCTATCATCATCACAAATAGGCTTAACCCTCCACATTTAGGTCATTTAGTAGCGACAATCAGAGAAGAAGCAAGAAACCAAAGACTTTCAGAAAAAAGAAAAACATAAACATATTTTAAATCACGACTCTGGTACATTATATGTCAGAAGAATGTGTGAAATCTGAACTGGATTTGTTTACCATTCCCTATACCCAAACAGGTACTGATAAAAATGTCTATTTTGAAATTCCCCTCCTGTCGGCCTTGTCAGACACGGCTCTGCTCGAATTTTACATAGTGGTGAATGGGAAAGATTATTTGATTTGAATAATACTTTTTTAAGACTTTCATGCAAAATTATTAAGGCTGATGGCGCTGATTTAGTCACAGGAAGCCTGGCGGGAATTATTAATTACCTCGTAGCTACCATGTTTTCACAAGTGGATGTAACTTTAGGAGACCGCCTAATTAACCAAAGCAGCAATACTTATCTGTACCGAAGCATTATAGAAGCAATGCTAAACTTTAGTAAGGACACCCTAGAATCTCAATTCATAGCTGTCTTGTTTTACAAAGATTTCCCAGACACATGGATGTGACTGATCCTGCAGGGGCCAACAAGGGTTAGTTAAACGGCACGCTTTTACCAGAATGAGCCATGTAGTTGAACTTTTAGGACCCCTGCACTTGGATATATTTTATATATCTAAATTACTAAATGGTAAATGGAATTGACCTGAAAATTAAAGTGGTGAGGGCCAGCGACACCTTATGTTTAATGTTTGATGCCGCAGAGGCTTACAAACTTAACTTTAGAAGCCTCCCGCTATATCAAAAAAGTAAAAATAGTCCCTGAGGTAAGAATTGGTAACACTCAAGCCTTGATGACCTCCAATGCCAAATATCCTATTGATGGAGTGGCTATGACAGTTTATGTAATCAGGTTTATAGTGAACAAGTCCCATCAAAACCTTTATAACCTGACTATACAGCAAGACACAATGCCGTCAGGGATATTACAGTCTAATACAAGCCACGGGTGGACATCTCAAAGACAAACTGCTAATAATTGACTGGTCAGACTTTATTAGAGGCTATATGCTCTATGACTTTGATTTGACCCCTGTCCAAGAATGCAGAGATCATACTTTCTTAGTAAAAATGGTAATATGTGTCTTGAAATGCGTTTTGCCAATGCTCTACCAAAGACCGTGAATATGACTGAGGTTTCCCACCAAAGAGCTGTTCTCTTTGATTACTGAAAAGCTTGATATAACTTTGATCCTTTTAAATGAACACCACCCAGCTTACAGCACTGCTGTCCAGCAACCCCTTAACTGGAAAGTATTTTTATGGGGTCCTAGTTAGTGATCAACTACCTAAAGGAAAAATAAAAAACTTCCGGCTATGCTTATTGTAAACACTGACCCAAAAAATTATCCTGGAGAACACTGGCTGTGGATTTATCTAAGAGGGCCATAAAGAGTTATTTTTATTCTTATGGTAACCCCCAGATTGTGCATATGTTCCTAAAACTGTCTCAATATTTTTACACAACAATTCTAAACAAACAGTGTACAAGAAACTGGACGCTACCGAGTTGTTGGTGGTAAGATCTCACCTGAGCCAGATGAAAAAGAAAACTCAAAGTTAGCCATTGCTAACGATACACACAATAAAATGGTTTAAAGAAAGGTTGTGGAGAAAATAAAGTTGCAAAGTTTTTTTTTTTTTTTAAACAATGAGCAATGAAAGTAATCGATTTTATTTATAAAGTAGCGAACGACAGGCAGAGTAGAAAACTACATGACCGCCTGGTAGTATATACCGCCTGGTTTCCAAACATGGTATTTTTAACACATGCTGAGGACCTTAAAATTTTAGCAACCTTTAATGAATAATGGCTTGCAGCAAATACCTCCCTCACGGTATTTTTGATCTAATGTGCATACATTTCCATTCATTAACATGTTTAATTATATTTAAATGACCCGAACTCGGTACGTTTTCTGCACATTATTTTCCACTTTAGGCTAATTTTCACTGCTTAGTGAATGCAGCAGGTGTACATAGCACACGTAAAGAGGCTTACTGCATGTTAAACACAATACTGATGTTTGATGAGAGTATTTCGAACATACATTTAATATATTTTTTTGCGTAAGTGTTTTGAAGGTACTACACCTGGATCAATCGAGTTCGTTTGTGTTGAGGATGCAATTTGTCTCGGGTGTTGAGCAGAAGGAATGCAGGCCGCTCTCCTTGGTACTGCATGGCTCTCATGTGATACTAAATTGGGGGAAAGTTTCATACAGCTCAACACTGCCATCTGCCGGTGGAGTCATGAAGTTGCTTTAATTTGTTTTTTGTTCAGACTCATTAGTGAATGAATCACTGTGGTCTTCAGTGCGCAGAAGTACCTCACACAGTCCAGCACATTAGCATTGCTCACAGCCAGGTTAACTGAATTAGATTCAGGGTTTAAAGAAGCAGACAGTCTTGGGGTCAGTGGATGCAGGCTTGTCTATATTAACTTCACCGCCTGGAAGGGAATAGGTTTGTGGCAAATATTGTGGAGATGAATTCCCATTCTGCTTGTACCATTGCAGGTAAATATTTGCACCCTTGCTTGCAGTGAATGCACACTGTATTGTGTCACTGACTCCTAAAGCAAAATGATGCAGTTAAAAAAGGTGTCTTGAAATAAGAGATTAAATACCTTGTTAACAAGGGGGAAATAGAAGCAGCAGCAGCAGCAAGCAGGAGAATGCAATCAACACTCACTCAGAAACAATCTAATTTGATTAGAAATGTATGCAATCACATAACACATTATATATCCATTCAAAGAATTTCTCATAACAAATCATCGATATCCCAGACATGCATTTCCTTAACAAGGATCAGAATTATCTGAAAACATAGACACAAGACGACATGCAAAGGGGAAGTTGCATGAGGCGCCCATGAGTATGGGCAGCAGCAGATTCTCTTCCATTGTGTGCTGAGCTCTCAGTCTGCTCTGTACAGGAAGTGGGGTGCTGCTTATCAGTGTGTTTTATACCATCCAGGGGTCTGTGATGATGTGGGGTGGTGTCACAAAGATGGCCGAAGTGAGTGATGTCAGACCAGGAAATAAAATGCACAAACACAGGACGAATGAATTGAAATGATGGGGACACTTGCTTGCGCTGGTTTATTGTAAATATAACAGGTAAACAAACAGAAACAGGACACGGCACTCTACGCCAAAATAAATAGATACACAAAACGGACTATACAGACAAACACGGTGCACGGGCAGATACACTGGTCCCAGCAGCACGCAATAGCAATTGATATTTAATCCAATTCTCCTCCTCTCTCTCCCGTTCTCCACTCACCAAGCACCCAACCCCGGGTGGGTGAAAACATGTTGCTTTTATGCAGATGTACCAAGACTCGAGTGCTAATCAATCATTCAATTGGAGTCTAGGTACAACTCCACGTGAATTAATAAAGTGCAATTCCCAGTGCTCACATATTATTACTTTTTACTTCCACGTGAAATGCTGTGCAATCTTCGTGGCTAAATACAAATATACATTTTAAACACTTGTGTTACACAGACCCGTTTATATCCCGTGTACCAATGTCTATACACCAACATTTAACACACCACACACAACACATAACAGATAATATACACAGGGGCGGGCACTTTGTCACAGGTGGTTATGTGGGTATTCTAAACAATGAGAATAATAGCAACACAACTTAATTCATTCAACTAAATAATCACCTTAATGATTAATCTTAAATCAATTACATTTGTGTTCAATTCTTTTAACTCAAAGCAACATTTTACTTGCATGACATTTGTGCCATTCAGTCTTTCTGTTTTTTAATTGTACGTGAGGATCTGTTCAAAACAGGTAATTCAGTCTGTTTGTTTGGTAAAGAAGAATCTTCTGTGAGCACATGTGAAGACTCAACTGTAGGTTGGTTGTCATCTGGTTGTTCATGTTCTTGTTCTTGAAATGTTTCTTGAGTTCTCAAAAGGCTGCAGCAATTTCTTCTCAGGATTTGTCCGTCTTCAGTCCTCACAGTGTATGACCTTGGATTTATTTCCTGCTGGACTGTTGCTTTTCTGTTCCATGCATTCGGATCTTCAATTCTCTCTAAATCATACCTTGACAGTGGTTTCAAGCTATTTGTTACTTTGTCTTAATTTTGTTTCTATTTCCACTTCAACAACTCTTGCTTCTGCTTCAGCTCTTTATTCTGCTTCTCCTTCAAACAGTATGTAGTTTACAACCCATTAAGCGTTCAGCTGGAGATGAACCACACTCCAGGGGCGAAACTCGATAGCTCAGCAGAGCCAACTAGGGATCTGATTTGTTGTTTGTTGCCTTTCTTAGCAGTTGTTTGAGAATGTGTACTCCTTTCTCTGCTTTGCCATTTGACTGAGCATATAGTGGGCTTGATGTGATATGCTGAAAGTCATAATGTTCAGCAAATTGTTTGAATTCCTTGCAGTTGTATGATGGACCATTGTCGCTTACCACAACTTGAGGTATTCCATGTCTTGCAAAGATGGACTTGATGTGTGTAATCACACAGTTTGCCGATGTGCTGGAGAGTAATTTAAATGAAATAATCAGTTCCAACTTTTTTGCCTTTGTACTGGTGGAAGGTCAGCAACCATCATGGGCTCTCTTGCTTGCTTGTTGTGATATTTTAGACAAGTCTCACATTTACCTATCATCCTTTCGATGTCCAGATTCATTCTAAGCCAGTAGATTGCATCTCTAGCTCTTCTCTTGGATTTTTTAATTCTGAGATGTCACTCGTGAATTCTCTTGAGCATGTTTTGACGTATATTCTGTGGTATAACTATTCTGTCTTTTCTGAGCAGTAGTTCATTTAAAACACTCAACTCTGACTTGATCTGGTAGTACTGTACACACAAGCCTTTGGACCAGCCTTGATGAAGATTTGCAATTGCTGTCTGCAGCATTATCTCTTTTGCTGTCTTTTCTGTTGTCTCTTCTGCAATCTCTTCTGATTTCAGGTCTGACACAAGTAGTCCAGCAGCCAGCATATTCACATGAACATCCACATCTTTTTCAGTCAAACTCACATCACCTACTATATTTGCTTTGAGTGCTCAGGAAAGGGCATCTGCTAGCATTATGTACTTGCCAGGCATGTAGATTAAATCAAAGTCACAGCATTGCAGTTGCATCATCAAGCGTTGCATTTAAGGAGATATTTCATTCAAGTTTTTCTTTACTATTGCAATTAGTGGTTTGTGATCTGTCTCTGGCCGTGAAAGTTGGTAAGTCATATACATAGCTGTGGAACTTTTCACATCCAAACACTAGGCCTAGACATTCTTTTTCTATCTGGGCGTAGTGACATTCTGACTCTGTCATGGACCTTGAGGCATGTGCTACTGGCTTCCAGTCATCATCTTCAGTAGCTTGAAGTAACTCTGCATCTAAACCATCTTTGGATGCATCTGCAGATATTTTTACTCTTCTGTCTGCATCGAAAAAGGTAAGTACTGGTTCTGTTGTCAATGTTATTTTTAACTGCTGTCATTCCTTCTCATGTTTAGCAGTCCATTGAAACTCATTTTTTAGATGTAACAGCTCTCTGAGGCATGCTGTCTTTGAAGATAGATTTGAAATGAATTTACCAATGAAGTTTATCATACCCACTACACATAGTACACCTTTCTTGTCGGTGGGTCTGGGCATGTCGAGAATGGCTTGTACCTTGGTTTCATCGGTTGTCTGGAAAAGGAATAAAACCAGATCTCCCAGGAATGTGATTTCCTTTATGCCAAACTGACACTTCACTTTGTTCAGTTTCAGTCCATTCCTCTGGATGCTCTGCAGTACTTTTGTTAGCCTCTCATTATGCTCTTGTAGCGTGGACCCCCACACTGTGACATCATCGACATACACCCTCACTCCTTCCAAGCCTTCAGTGATGTGTTCCATCGCATGATGAAAGATTTCAGAGGCTGACACAATACCAAAAGGTAACCTCAGGAAAGAGTATTTGCCAAAAGGTGTGTTGAAAGTATAGTATTTTGTGCTGTCCCCATCCAATCTCAATTGTTAAAAACCCTGTGAGGCATCTAGCTTTGTAAAGAATTTTGCACCTGACATCTCACTAATGATTTCTTCATATTTAGGATTCTGATAGTGTTCTCTTTTTATGTTTGCATTTAAATCCTTAGGATCCATGCACACTCTCAGTTCATCTTTTTTTTTTTAAACACATACCATAGAGTTGACTCAATCCATGGGTTCCTCAATCTTCCTGATAACTCCAAGCTTGGTCATCCTGTCCAGTTCTTTCTTTAGGTGATCACGCAGGGGTGCTGGAACTCTCCGTGGAGAATGAACCACTGGCTGTGCATCACTTTTGAGCTGGATCTTGTATGTGAATGATAAAACTTCTTTGAAGATGTCTGAGAACCTCTGTCCGATGTCATTTACAGTGTCACTGTGTATCATGTGAATCATGTCCATCAGGAACCACAACAAACGTGAGATGGTGTACTTTGGCTTTAACCCTCTCTTTTAGTCTGCATATCCCTTTGGTGTCAATCAGTGTCCATTGTATGCTTTCAGTAAGACTGCCTTTTTCTGAATGATTGGCTTTTCTTTCATTGCACTGATGTCACTCACACTAATTAATTGCTTTTGGGCCATTGTCCATTTTGAGTGGAATTAAAGCTCCATTGATCTGCAGCGGCACAATCCATTTGTCGTCCATGACTCTATTAATATGTGTCTGTTCAGTGCTTTGCATTACTGAGGGCTGTGCATTGTCTGGTAGAGTGTCACATGTTACCATACCCACAAAAAAACGCGTCACTCAAATCTGTCTCATGGACTACATGCACAGTCTGCCCTTTCTTATGTTTGTCTTTTGAAAAGCATTGTTTGGAAGTGATTTTTTTCCTTTGCACCTTGTGCACTACTTAACAAAATGCTGTGATCCACATCGTTTGTAGTGAAACATGCTTTTCACAGTCTGTTTGGTGTTGATTAATAGCCAACGTGTTCTGGCTGGGCCTGACACAGTGCCGACCGCTTGAAAAAAGCTTGAAAGCTCTCCAATTACTGTCGACATTTCTTGTAAGCTTCAATCCTTCAGGCGGCTTCAAAGTATCCATAACCAATGTATAGAGACCACTTCTGGAACCATGTTATGGTCACTAATGTTTCAATAATGAAATCTAGTTGTTGTTAATGAACAGCTAGTTTGTGCTAGTCCTTTTGACATGAAACACTAACACTAACTTGACCTGAAACACTAACATTTTAGTGAGCAAGCTGTACCCCACGAGTAGCAGCACCCCAAAGTGTAGCCCACTATAACCAATACAGAAAGCATGGGGGCAAGTCATTTGATGCCCCATTTACCCACCGTAGATGCCTTGCTCACTAAATACTGAGGTATTCCTAGATATCTATCTAGGTATAAATACATATGGGTGACATAAAGGAGTTCCCCCTAAGTGAGAATCAGCTTTGAAATAAGTGGTCCAAAACAATTTAACCCCTGAATTACCCCAGTTACTTATTCAATTTGCGTTATTGTCCAACCTTCCGTGCAGCATGACAATGATCCTAAACACACAAGCGTCTACATCAGAATGGCTGAAGAACAAGAAATTTAATGTTTTGGAATGGCCTAGTCAAGTCCAGACCTAAACCCCATTGAGATGTTGTGGCAGGACTTGAAATGAGCAGTTTATGCTCGAAAACTCACAAATGTCATTGAGTTGAAGCAGTTCTGCATGAAGGATTGGGCCAAAATTCCTCCACAATGCTGTGAGAGACTTATCAATAACTACAGGATGCGTTTGGTTGCAGTTATTGCTGCTAAAGGTGGCGTAAACAGTTATGGAGTCTAAGGGGGGATTACTTTTTCACACAGGGGCATTGGGTTTTGCATAACTTTCTTTAATAAATAAATTATCAATTATCGATAAGTATCAATTTGGTTGAAGATCTGATAACATTCGGTGTCAAAACTATGCAAAAATGCAGAAAATCAGACAGGGGGCAAATACTTTTTCACGGCACTGTATATATATATATATATATATATATATATATATATATATATATATATATATATATATATATATATATATATATATATATATATATTGTAAGATAGCAGGGAGGGGGTTAAAATTTCTCCCTGCTAAAACCATGTGAAAATGCACTGTGGGTGAATTGGGCTAAGGGTTTTTGTAATTGTTAATTGTTTGTATTGTTTAGTTAATCCCCTGCACCTGGTGCTAATTGTAAATTGGAGCCAGGTGCAGGGTATTTAAGAGGGGCAGCCAGACTGTTCTAGGCTGCTGAGTGGAGAGCCCAACTGTGTGTGTGTGTGTGTGTGTGTGTGTGTGTGTGTGTGTGTGTGTGTGTGTGTGTGTGTGTGTGTGTGTGTGTGTGTGTGTGTGTGTGTGTGTGTGTGTGTGTGTGTGTGTGTGAGTGAGTGAACAAACAGTCATTACAAAGTAAGTCATTGTGTGAAGCCCGTGGGTTATTGGTTTTGTGTTGCAGGTAAACGGCTTAGCCGTCCTGCGTATTAGTCAGGGACATATTAATGTTTAGTTAGAGCTCCAGGAGAGAGCTAGGTGTTTGTTTCTGTTTTGTTGGTTTTGTTATATTCATTTGTGTTTATTAAAAGGGCACGTAAGTGCTGAAAAATCAATTTTTCGTGTCCTGGGTCTATTTTAAAGGGGCAACGAACCTAGTGAGTGCAAAGGATTCTTTCACAATATATATATATATATATATATATATATATATATATATATATATATATATATATTTTTTTTTTTTTTTTCTTCAAACTGGGTAATATCCTTTATTTGTTCCTTTACTCTACAGTATATTTTTTTTTTTTTTTTTTTTTTTTTTTTTTTTTCTTTTAAGTTTTTGTGTGCAATGGTGAGGTAGATAGTATATTTATCATTAATATACAGTATAGAAAAGAATAGACCATGTTGGTACATAAAAATAGGATTTAATAATAATAATAATAATAAGCTCTGTTTTACTGGATTCAGAACTCTACTCTGAGAATTGAATAATAAGCACAATGGCTGTTTTCCTGAATATTAAGGTTATATGCTGTCAGCATATTTTTGGTGCAGTTTTTTATTAATTGTAATAAAAAGAATTATCATTCGTCCACATATTCTATACAGTTGTAGACATAGGTATGGGCAACCTGTATCTGCAATCAGTAAATGTAAGAATGAGTGTTTAAATAACTTCGAAGAGTACCATTGAACAAATAGATAGAGTTGAACAAACAATTGTCTTAAATGTAACCGCTCTGTGATTGAGGTATTGCATCATCACGTTTAATGCCTACTATGGACACCTTTAACATTAATCACAGCTTTAAGTTGATTAAGTATGAGATATTCAAATCTTATGGTATTGTGGACTAGTCTTGCTTGCAGATTTCCTGCAGATTGGGCAGGCAGGTTGGATTGTGTTTGGCTACCTTTCTTTTTAAATCAGTCCACAGCATTTCAATAAAGTTAAGATCAAAAATGAATGAAAAACATTTACACATTATTTCTCTCTCATCCTTTCCGTCCTTTAATGAGATCAATTCAAACTGTATTACCATCTGCCTTTTCATACTCCCATTTTTTCTGAGGTCACTGCTGACTGTTTCATAGCATCACTGGAAGCTACAGAGAAGCTGTTGTGTGAAAATGTGATTGAAAGAAGACAACATAATTAATTACTAAAGCTGCCACACACATACCAAGTAATTGCCACATGTTGTTTTCCTTAGTGATGCAGTTCTTTAGTGTTATATTTTAGATTTCTACACTGTCTTTGAGTTCTAATGTTTGCTCTGGCTTAACACATTAAGGAAGTCACTGTTCAAGCATATATTGATTGTATTTCTAAAGTTCATTGTGGTAAACCAGATACTGCATTCTAAAAGATGACTACAAAAGATTTAGAAGTGAGTAGTTTTTCGAGATTTACAATTATACTGTAAATACTGTATAATTGTAAATCTCGAAAAACTACTCACTTCTAAATCTTTTGTAGTCATCTTTGTATTACTTTAGTATAAATACATGTTAATTTGGATTCATATGTTTTTTTTTTCTGACTTTATGTGAACGAAAAGACACACATTTTCCCATTTTCCCATTGGAAATAGTGATATTTTGAAATATCACCGTCCTGGTCACAAAAGCAAAGTTTGTGGGGAATAATAGCCATTTTCTATACTTTTGAGGCATAAGCAATTAGGAAATAACACTTACTACCCAGGAACAAAAATTATTATTTTTTTTTGTTACACAGTGATATCACTCACCCAGACTAAAGACAAGCAGAAGAAAAGATCCACACATGTTAATCATTCTTGAATTGTTCTATCCGGTGGTAGAAGTGCTTCTGACGGACAGACAGCCTGAGCTGTGGGTAAAGCTATGCAAAAAAGAATAGTGACAAAGAAGTTTACGTTTTTAAATTGCTCGTCATCACTCTCCCCACATCAAATATCCTGCAGCTCTATCAGTGGCATTGTTTGTGTTGAGTTAATTTAAGTAAATTTGCACCCACATCAAATATCATTATAATTATTATATCATTATATCATTATAATTATATGTGGTCCACATCAAATATCATTACAATTATTGCAGATATTTAGCAGATGCAGCTTATCCAAGGTTACTGTTACAGTAGTCATAGAATAAAAAAATAACAAAGAATTGCACAGTTACATATAAAACAATCATGATATACATTTTATATATTGCAATTGAACCATTTTGTAGACTTGCTTGAATTGTTTTCCATGTAAAGAAAGTTATTCAAGCACCTTCCTTCTAATACGTATGAGCTCTTTGACAGTATCCTGCTTAACTGGGTGTGAACACTTCACTGTGTTTTTGTATTGAGGCACTCACAGCTTCCCCATTGTGGACTGCACAGTAATACACCACAGCATCTGCCATCTCAGTGTTACTGATATGAAGTTCAGTTGACTGATTATCTCTGTAGAAAACCATTGAGAAACGCCCCATAGGTTCAGCCGAAATGTATCTGTAAATCAGAACTTCAGTACATATTCTGAAACTTTGCAATGCTGTGGTTACATCTCAGGCAGTCTTCTCTCCTGTGTATGAAAACACAGTTATGAACTGATCGATTTCAACAGCCTTTGTGTTACATAACAAGATGCACAGAATAAAATTAGAAAAAAAAAATGAAAAGAGTTAAAATGCCCCATATGGTTATACAAATATATACAGAGTGTACTATACATAAAATACATTATGTATGTACATATGGTATATATATATATATATATATATATATATATATATATATATATATATATATATATATATATATATATATATACACAATACACCTACATATAAAATACACTAGTTGTATTATTGTCATGAAAAATTTGTACAGCTCTTGGTGATACTCCAAACATTCTTCCGTGTGTTGTTCTCTCTAATCTTCACACAGCTTTATTTATAAAGTGTTGATTCTGCTCTCTGAAGACAGCCTGTGATAAGACACAAACACATGTGAGCATTATAGCAACCTCTCAAGCTGTACAATTAGCACTGTTTAATTAGAGGAGTCAAACACTGCCATCTAGTGTTAGAATGAATTCATTGGATTTATCTTTTGAGATACATGAACTTGCTTGTGTTTTGGCGTAACTCTCTGTACTAAAAAGGTTATAGTCCTTCACAAGCCAAAGTGGCTTATAGCAGTGGTTTTCAGTCCTGGTTCTGGGGACCCCCTGTGTCTGCTGGTTTTTGTTCCAACTGAGCTCTCAATTACTTTATTGACCCTCAATCAACTAACTATTAACTTTTTAAATTGTTTTGCTTATAAAAGTTGAAGATTTCAATAAAGCTTTCAGGTGTGCCTGCCCAGGAGGTTTGATTGACTGATTGACCTGCGTGAGATTGCGGGGAACCCTATTCCTGTGATTGGTTGGTTAATCGGTAAGTCATCCACCTGGAGCAGGTACTGCTGTATAAGAGGAAAGCAGAACAGGTAGATGATAGAGATTTTGGCTCAGTCCAGATAAGGCTGGTGGAAGGAAGGAAGGAAGGAAGGAAGGAAGGAAGGAAGGAAGGAAGGAAGGAAGGAAGGAAGGAAGGAAGGAAGGCAGGGAGGCAGGAAGGCAGGAAGGAAGGAAGGAAGGAAGGAAGGAAGGAAGGAAGGAAGGAAGGAATAAATATAGAGCACTGTAGCTAAACGGGAAAAGTGACTGACAGGTTTGATAGTAAAAGAAGCAAGCCGGCATTTTTTTGTATTTTGTTTTGTTTTTCGACTATGCCTGTGTCTGTGGAGCTGTGGCAAAGCGTAAGCCTTGCACATGGAAATATAGTTTATTGTTTGTTTTTGTGTTAATTGTTAATATTTATTTAATTAATTGTTTAGCTGCTGTGGCGCTCCGTTGGGGACAATTACCCGTCTGCGTGGAGCAGCAGCTGAAAGCAATCAGCTGTTCCAGCAGGCGGATGGGCGTGTCTCAGCGGAGGGTCAGTATAAAAGCATGGTGATCGCTATGATGGGGGCTGTTGCACGGCCTGCTGTTTTCACGGCACCTTTGATTTATAGTTTGTTAACTGTGTTTTATTTTGCACTTTTTGTACAGTTTGCTGTATTAGTCCTCTATGCGTTACCATCGCTGGTAACGTCACATGATCACCTTTATTTTACTTTCGTTTTCTATTTATTTGTAATAAAATCTGTGCGCCTGTGCCGGCATTTTCAATATCAACACCAAGTCTGTCTGTATGCTTGAACAGCGGCTACCACACGCTTGATACGAGGAAGACCCTGTCACATATGGTGTCGGAAGTGGATTCCGCTGCATCCTGCCGAAGCAAGGCTAGATGACTACAGAGAGACGGGAGGAACAAACCCCTGAAATTTTTTTGGGGGGGACAAGGGCACAATGCAGGTAACCCTGAGGGGCTGCTGAAGATGGATGGAGCTGCGGTCCTTGTAAAGGCACTGTAATGGAGCCGAGAGATCCCTCCCAAACGCCAGAGAGACCAAGTAGGGTTGTCCCCGAGAGCTGCAGAAGGAGAAGTTCCGGTCCTGGGAGGAGGAGAGACTGCCTGCCCAGAATCCAGCGGGAGGAACTGCCTGCCGAGCATCAGAGAAGGAGCCTGTCGTTTGTGGGGGATTGTCTCAGAAGAAGTCGGGGAAATTCGCCGGAGAGGAATCCTGTGAAGGGACACTGGGTTTAGGGGGTAATAATTGTGGGTGTATTGTTATTGTTACGTGTTAGTATATTATTAAGTTATGTATTGTATGAATGATGGTGATGGATAATGGTTGTATGTGTGTGCATGTTTGTTTTATAGCGATGTTGATATTATTGAGCTAATGCTGGATCCAGTTTTTATGGTATGGAGGTTGCGCCTGGCTCTAATGTTCCCTCCCACCCACCCTTGTGATTTTTGTTTTGTCGAATGGACCCCTATGGGTTCCATTCTGAGTGGGAGGATATGTGGCAAAGCGTAAGCCTTGCACATGGAAATATGTAGTTTATTGTATTCCGCTGGGAATGATTACCCGTCTACGTGGAGCAGCAGCGGAAAGCAATCAGCTGTTCCAGCAGGCGGGTGGACGTGTCTCAGCGGAGCGTCAGTATAAAATCAATGTTGCACTGGATTGTACCAAATTATAAAATAAACAAAACATTTTGTTTTCACTGCACCTTGCAGTGTTTTGCCATTTTTGACCAGATACAAAAGAACGTTATAGTTTATGACCATGGTGAAGGAGCAGCTGGTCACAGTTGATATCAGAAGTTAGACTTTTTGTTGGAGGCACGACACATACCTCCATTTCACTGCAATAGATAAGGGGACTAAAGTAAAAAGAGGAGTGCAACCCAGGGGGAGCAGCAGCAAATGGATTATTGGAGGAAGACATGCTACAGAGTCCTACAGCAATGACGCTGGTGCAGCTGTTATGTACAGCGAAGGCTATGCCAGGTTAAAGCACACCCCACAGAGGAGATGGGGATACTGATGAACTCTGTGATGGTGTTTCAGAGACAGGCAATAAATGAACAACAAAAATAATGTAAGGAGCAGCAAAGACGAGATCGGGAACTGGATACACTGCAGGAAGAACAAGCTCTACGATGGGAGGCACTGGAGCATCGAATAGATGCGCTGTCTGGAGTAGAAGAAAAGAAAGGGGATTCAAGAGGTGACTTCAGTGATACCGGAGTTGGCAGTTCTGGGGCCACAACCTATCAAACCATCTCTGTGGATAGAGCCAAAGTTGACTCGTCTCACGGATATGGACAATATTGAACTTTTTATTGCCACTTTTGAAAGAATGGTGATTGCAAGCAGATGGCCAAAAGAACAATGGGCAGCAAGACTGGTGGGGATTATTACAGACAAGGCCCGTAGGCAATTATATGCCTGAGCATGGAGGATTTCCTGGATTTTGACTTGGTAAAAACAGTTATATTCGAGCATGAAAGTAAGTATGAAATCAACGCTGAGAGAAGTAGATGTAGTACTAGACACACAAAACAATTATATTCCAAAGTAGACTAATCTAATTCTAGAACAAATTACTAAAAGGGTTTAATAGATCAATTTTAAAAAATCAGGAGAAAGGCGGCACTTTACAGAGCATTTAAAAGAGACCAAGAACAAAGTACACAGAAAGAGTACTTGGAACTGCAAACACAAATAAAAAAAAGATGTTAGAAAGACCAAGAAGGCCAAGAGAGAAATCAAAATGAAACACTGCCAAGGGGTCTAAACACAATTCCAAAACGTTTTTTAAATATTATAACAGCAAAAGAACATTCAAGGAGGAAGTAAGATGTGTAAGAGATACAAATGGCAAAATTAAAGATGAAGAGAAAAAATAGCAAATATATTAAATTATTATTTTTCACAAGTTTTTACATTGGAGGAGACGGACAACATGTCCCACATGTCGATTTGTCTACTATCTAGTTTTAAATAACTTTAGCATAACAGAGGCAGAAGTGTTAAAGGGACTAGGGGCTCTTAAAATAAACAAATCCCCTGGGCCAGATGAGATCCTCCCAGTAGTACTCAAAGAAATGAAAGAAGTTATTTACAAACCGCTAACCAAGATCATGTAACAATCTCTTGACAAAGGGGTTGAACCAACAGACTGGAAAATTGCAAATGTAATACTGATCCACAAAAAGGGAGACAAAACCGAACCAGTTAACTACAGACAAATAACCCTTACTTCTATTGTTTAAATATGGTACCTATATGATAATAATATCCTGGGAGACAGTCAGCATGGTTTTAGAAAGGAAGATAGTGTTTAACTAGCCTGCTTGATATTTTTGAGGACATGGATTAGGGAGTGGTTAACATGTAGAAAACAGAAAGTACTGATAAGAGGAGAAACCTTAAAATGGAGTGAGGTAACCAGTGGTGTGTCACGGGGATCAGTATTAGGTCTCCTGCTATTCCTAATCTACATTAATGACTTAGATTCTGGTATAGTAAGCAAACTCGATAAATATGCAGACGACACAAACATAGGAGCAGTGGCAAACACTGTTGCATCAGCAAAGGTCATTTAAAATGATCTAGACAGCATTCAGAACTGGGAAGACACGTGGCAAATGACATTTAATACAGAAAAGGTACTGCACGCAGGCAATAAAAATGTGCATTATAAATATCATATGGGAGATACTGAAATTGAAGAAGGAATCTATGAAAAAGATCTAGGAGTTTATGTTGACTCAAATGTCTACATATATACAATGTGGGGAAGCCATAAAAGAGGCCAACAAGATGTACGGATATATAGTGAAAAGTTTTGAATTTAAATCAAGGGAAGTAATGTTAAAACTGTACAATGCATTAGTAAGACCTCATTTAGAATATTGTGTTCAGTTCTGGTCACCTTGCTACAAAGAAAGAGTGCAAAGAAGAGCAACCAGAATTATTCTGGATTTAAAAGGCATGTTATATGAAGACAAGCTTAAAGAATTGAATCTATTCAGTTTTGAACAAAGAAGACTATGTGGCGACCTGATTCAAGCATTCAAAATTCTAAAAAACATATTGACAATGTTGACCCAAGGGGCTTTTTTGACCTGAAAAAAAGAAACAAGGTCCAGGGGTCACAAATGGAGATTAGATAAAGGGGCATTCAGAACAGAAAATAGGAGGCATTTTTTTACACTGAGAATTGTGAGGTTCTGGGACCAACTCCCCAGTAATGTTGTTGAAGCTGACTGTCTGGGATCCTTCAAGAAGCTGCTTGATGAGATTCTGGGATCAATAAGCAACAAACAACTGAACAAGCAAGATGGGTTGAATGGCCTCCTCTCGTTTGTAAACTTTCTTATGGTCTTATGTTCTTATGTACTGAAACCTATCGGAAAGATAATACCTCAACTAAGAATGGACACCACCTGCCAAACCCACTAAACTCCCAAGTCAATTTTAATAGAATGGAAAGGTCCACAGTGTCAAAGGCAGTGCTAAGATCAAGAAGAACTGAAATTGAAGGAAAGCCAGAGTCGGCGCTTATAAAAAAAGATCATTTACCACCCTAACAAGAGCCGTCTCCAAGCTATGTGCGGATCGAAATCCAGACTGAAATTTCTCAAATAAAGTATTACAAGCTAAACATTTGAGTAATTGATTGGCAACAACTTTCTCCAAGACCTTGGCTAAAAATGGAACACTGGAAATTGGCCTAACAGTTGTTAATAACTGGAGGATTCAAATTTTTTATCAGGGCTTTAACCACCGCAACCTTAGTTGTAGAAGGAACTATACCAGATGAAAGTGATTCATTTATAATTGTTAAAATGCTTACATTAGCAACACTAAATACATATTTTAATAGTTAGTAGAAATAGGATCAAGGGCACAAGTAGTTGGTCTCATATGCCTAAGTAACTCTGTCAGCTCTTGCAAAGTAACCAGTGAGAAAGCCTCTATCATAACTTTAGCAGGTCTGGTTAATTCAAAGTAGGAGGAAAGGTCCATAATATTCATATAGTCCAGAATTTTATTTTGAAAAACTCAGTGCAACAAAAATTTTAACCAATATTGGAGGTAAAAGTAATAGACGTGGGTTTACTAATCTATAGATGCAAAAATAAATCTGGGATTTTTATTTTTTTATTTTTCAGGTTAGATTAGTATATAGATCTAGCCTGGGACAAAGCCTTTTTATATTTAACTTGGCCTTTTCCACATAAGATAATAAACACGCAGTTTGGAATTCTTCCATCTGTTTTCCAATTTACCACCATCACATTTAAAATCATTAAACTCTGGCGTGCTGCTTTTGTAAAATGCCCTCAATGTTTTAACTGGAGCTATAGTATTAAAAATTGTTAGTCATGGAGGTTTTATAGGTGTCAACTAACTCATTTAATGATACAGCCTGAGCAACTCACAATAAATTAAAAGCCTCACAAAACTTTATGGCTGTTAACGGCTTTGGGGCTGTTAAACTTTGTGGCTGTACACTACCTGAGCTTTAATTATATGAGCCTTGTTCTTCACAATTAAGGGTAGTTTAATCTCAAAATTAATTACAAGATGATCAGAAATAGAAAGGTCAGAAGGTTATTATATTTTGAACATCCAAACCACGAGAAATCGCTAGATCTAGCTCACGATTATGAGTAGGACCTCTAATATGCTGTACATAATTTAGATAATCAAATGGCTTAAATTCTGAACCATTAGAAACAGTATCAATATCCACATGATTATTGAAGTCAGCCAATAAAAGAACCCCATCACAGTTAACAGACAGACATTTAAAAAATCACCAATTCAGTCAAAAAAAGTAAATTAGACATAGGTGGATGATATACAATTGCAATAAGAACAGGTAATTTGTTATCAATAATTAGCATTAGTAATTCAAATGATCAATATCCCTTTGTCATGCATATTTACATTGTATAGCTAGGTTTTATGTGTCCTCGCCAATTACCATTAAAGAAAATGCCCATTATAGCTCAAAATGTTATTAGTAACCATAATAAACACAACGCCTCAATAAGAACTAGCAATTCTGGCTTAATTATCCCTAAATTTATAATTAAAAGAGATTAACAATTAATATTATGTATGTTTAAGTATTTCAAATCAATTATAAATGTGTATTTATTATAAGACACGAAACCTAACAATCCAAATTATTATTACATTTATTCATATTCTCAAAGGAAGAAGAATACAGGTTAGGCTTCATAGTTAAAAACATATGTATAAAGAAGAAACAAAATAAAACATTCAAGGAAAAGTAATGCATTGTTAAATGTTCATAATTGAATACTTGATGTGCTCTCTGGTCATAGAGTTCTGCATTAGTGAAGCAGTCTTAATAGTTCATTATGCATTGTTTGGTTGAGTCACGCATTACATATACAAATGCGCCAGCTTCCACGTGGCTAAGTACGCATGTATAATGTTCAGCATCTAGTTGAATAGATGCACATTACTTATTGTGACAATATCAAAAGCATGGCTTCAGTTCAGTTACTTGTAAACACACAATATAAGTTTGATACTTAATCTGTGGGTGCAATGTTTAAAACAAAGTCTTCTTAACATGGTTGTCCTCTCTGTGGAAGTTAGCTGTGCAGTAGCACAGTATCTCTATGAAGGCTGTAGGCAAAAGCTTTCGTCATTTTGGAGGGAGTCTATATTCTATGGGACAACTTTGAAGATTACATTGCATCTTCGTTGAAGAACTTCAGAGTTTGATAAGTTGAAAGTGATGATATGTTTTGAAGAAAGCGCAAATCCAGCGAGCAAAAGCAAGCCTAGAGAGTCCAAAGAAGAGAGAGTGAAAATCCTTGTTTTGAGTTTAAATAACTATGTATAGGCATTCTCTTGTACTGTAAACAAGACTGTGTCGTTCCTTCCGTTGGTTCACAGTATTTGATAGAGAATTGCGTGCCACACAAAAAGGGTGTGTTAGAAATGCAATGTATCCACCTATTTCGTTATCAAAGGATTTTACATTTATCATTTAAACCTCCTATTCAATATAACTTTAGTTAAATACGAATTTCAGTTTCATTCTCTATGCAAAATTATGATTGCAAGCATATAAAACACATCATAATACAATCAGAGGATAATATTTAAAAATAGATAGTAGTTTATAATATTGATTTAAAACATAATAAACCCTTCAGATTTAAAAAAAGGGATTTTAACTAACTTTTAACACAATAATAGTACAGCTGCACTGTAGCTTGGCAAGTTTTATGACACCTTAGGAAACTAGACAATCAGATAGCATTTTGGAAGGTGAGATTCAAAGAGTTAACACAGTTTGTGGCCTGTGCCTTATCTACAACCTTCGAAGTTCTGGAATCGGTGTTAACAGCCCAATCCCCACATCATGCCACACAGACAACAGAATTAAATATCTGAGAAATGCTTATATTAAAATGAATTGAACCATGAATTTCCTTGACACCTTCTTGTTTGATTTTAAGTTCAGTGTGAAAGAAAGTGGCAAGCCCACCTCCACAACCAGTAAGATGAGCACTCTGAAGAAGAGTAGTTTAAAGGAGAAGCTTTGATCATAGAAATACGATATGTCTGACCTGGATGCTGTAGAGGACAGTTCGCCTGGGCTCAGGGGTATATGTGGGGCTGTGGGACAGCAATCGATTTATTATCAGAGCAAAAACAAACAGAACAACGTAGATAAATAAACTTAAAAAAACATTTTACAGAAGTGCACAGCACGTTACAAAAAAGACTAATTTATTTTTCTTTTTTTCTGACAAAAGGGTATGCCTTTACCTTGAGTCTGTTCACAATCAACACAGATAATACACTTATCCATGCCACCTTTCTGCACAGGGCACAACTATCCGTTTTATTTTTATTGCACTTGCCAACCTGGCATTGGGGTCTCTTGCGGCTCTCAGCGGATTTGCCAGCTTCAGCTGTGGGTGCACGCTTGCCAGTCTCCCTCTGTTCCAAATGCTTCTTGTGAAGTTCCTGTGCTGTAAAATATACTCTCTCCTTGGTAAATTCTTTCTGTGCATTCTTTGTAAAGTACCCTGGAGTTGATGGCTGCTAGGTCCAATACATTGTAAAACACCTGAACAGACCACCGTCGGGAGCCAGCTTTCACTGAATACTTCCGTGCCATCTGATCTAAAACATCAACTCCATATTTTGTAGAGTAGTAAAACTCCACGGTCTCTGGTATTTATTTTTGCTAGTTCCGATGCTAATAGAATGATCAAAGCAGCACAGCTAGCAAGTAGGCGGCAGCCTTCAAAATGCTGATTGAAAACAATAGACTGTCAATCATTCACTCAGGCAAAGAATAGAGACTAATCTAATTTCAGCTAAACACATTGCGGACTGGTGTATAAAAACAATACAGTAGAATACAATTCTGTATAATCACAATACAACTGTTTTATGTGTGGCCGTCAATGTGACTGCTCCCGGGGCTTTTAGGTATAATGTAATAAATCTCCTTTATTTCTGCACTCCCGCGTTTCATGCTTTGTGAGAATATTTAATACATACAGACAGAAAGGTACATGAACACGCAGCTCCATATATGTTACACGACTGGAGAAAATTACATTTTAAAACCAAAAACCACCAAAATGACTACCGCGTGGCTTCTAGTGTTGTCTGAGGAATCCCCCGGCTCTTCTAGCATAAAGGTCCTAAAATAAAGCAATTGCCTATGGCCACACCACCTTTAATAAGCCTGGTGGATTTTGGGATTGGTGATGGTCATGTGATGTGAGAAGAAAGCTACACTGTGCTAGAGGAATCTGTTTGGGGATTTAGTTTTTTGCTCTTTCTCCTTTAATATTCATATTTTTTTCTTGGATTTTATTTGGATATTTCTAGTACTGTTATGACTGAAAAGGAGTGTGTGCCTGGAGTTGTGGATGTGCAATGGACAATGTCCCCAGGCATATCTAGGCATGCCAGGGACACAAGTGGAGCTGAAAAAGGCCTCATGGAGAAAAAAGGATTTATAAAAAAAGAATATGCAGTTGTTGTTCTGGTTAAGGACAATTCAAAGATTTCAGCTGAAGACGTGATAAATGCCACTGACAAATAGTATGGATTTGGGAAAGTATTTGCATGTGTTCCTAAACAACAGGACAAATATGAAATTATGGTAGAGAGCAGGGAAGTGGCTGAAATACTGCTTGGAGGAATATACATAAAATTACATGATTTTGAATGTGAGCCACTGACTTCAGGTAAAGTGATGGTTTCTTTTTTAAATTTGCCTGCATGTATCTCAGACCTGGACATTAGCAGTAAGCTAATGGCGTGAGGAGTTATAATCTGCTCAGATGTAAAAAGAAGATTTTACCAAGGTACTCAAGTTGCTGATGAGACAAGGTTTGTAACAGTTTGTGGCAGGAAATGGCGTTGCTGTGATGTCAGGCCAGAAGCAGGAACTGAAAACGCACAGGTAACTGCAGTTGCAAAAGACGCAGTATGCGCCATTTTATTTAAATACAACAAAAATAAAATATTTAAAGGAACAAAAAGACACTGTCACAGAGAAAAATAAAAGATCAAACACAAAAACACAGATTAGGCTGGGCAATCGCCTTCAGTGATCCTATACTTTTTTAAATATATCCTCTCTCTCTTGCTCTCTCACTCGCTCTCCTCCGCACACCCACCCAGAGCAGGGGGAGCTGCAGGCTTAAATCCCAGGACTAGTAGCTGCCCCAGCCGGCGCAAGCCAGGCAGTGGCCCCTGGTGAAGCAGAGCCCTCAGCAACCCCAGGCGAAGCAGAGGAGAAACAGGCAACCCCAGATGACGCTGGACCCTCCGCACCCCCAGGAGAAGCGGGACCCTCGCCAACTCTAGGGGATATAAGAGGGACACAGGCATCCCCAGGCGATGCGGACCAACAGGCATCCCCAGGCGATGCGGACCAACAGGCAGCCCCAGGCATTGCAGACCAACAGGCAGCCCTAGGCGATGCGGATGTGGCATCCTTGGCCAGTGCAAGGCAGGCATCCTTGGCGGGTGCCTCGGAAGGCGATGGCAGCAGCAGTCCTTGGGGAGGCACCGGCGGCAGAGGACCCTCAGGAGGTGATGGCAGGAGGAGAGCCAGGACTAGTGGTGGTGCTGGGGTTAGCCCTCTTCGCACCTGCTGCGACCCAATGGTTTTCCCCCATGCTCCCCTCAGCAACCTATGCAGGGGCTGCTGAGGACCAGTATCATCCTGCCCTGGTCCTTCCAATGATGAAGGGAGAGGCAGCTTCTGCTTCTCTCCCTCTAGCAGGGGTGGAGACAGAAGCAGCTCCTACTGCTCTGTTCGTGGTAGTGGTGGAGACAGAGACAGCTCCTTTTCTCCAGGTGGTGATGGTGGTGGAGACAGAGGCTGCTCCTGCTGCTCTGCTCCTGGCGAAGGCGGCAGGGGCTCCTCCCCTTCTGGCAATGAAGGCGGCAGGGGCTCCTCCCCTTCTGGCGACAGTGGGGGAACAAGCAATCATGCTTTCTCTGCTGGTGGATGTGGGAGCGGCAAGTAGTCCTCCCACGGTGGTGGAGGTGGAGCCAGCAGTTACTTTCCCTCTGCAGGTGGAGGTGGGAGCAGCATGTAGTCCGACGTTCAGCCTCCTCCCACTCAGGCGCAGGACATTTGGGCTCCTCCCTCTTGGGCTGTAGACGCACCGACTTCTCCCACTCCAGGTCCATGTCTTCCACCTCCCATATGGGGAAGGTGCCAGGGGATAGGTGCCAGGGATCCCCACAATTAAAGCACCACGTCTTCCCCCACAGGCAGGTGAGGCAGACTTGCTGCGGCTGTTGTTGCTTCTCCTTCACCTCCTCCCACCCTCCCATCTTCTTCCCTCACTCCATAGTTATTTAAAAAAAAAATGAAAAATTTGCAGTACCCTTTTCTGACCTGAGTCCAGGAGACGCTGGTGATCCTATTGCTACCACCACGTGTGGCAGGAAATGGCATTGCTGCCCTGCTACACAGTTTAATTCACAAATGAAGTAAAGACGCTACCTTACAGCACAAAGTTTATAACAGCTGAGGGGCTGAGACATTTTAGGCTGATACATAACAATCAGCATAAAGTTTGCCTGTCATGTTTATCCTCTGAACATGTACTCAAGGACTGCTCCACTTTCATTTGTTTTGTTTTGCACTCAAGCAGGAACAGGAACGCCTGGCTGTGAGAGGAGTGCAGGATAAAGCCACAGTGGTGCATTTGCACTGACTCGGACAGTAAGGCTGGGAGCAAGGACCAGGGTACTGACAGTGATAGAGGAACTGAGGAAGATGATATAACTGGACCACTGACGCATAAGGAGATAGAGTGCACTCATGAAAAAGTAAAAATGGAGACTGATTACCAAACACCATCGATAGATATTTCAAGGGATTCGGGGCAAGGGGTGCAAGATGCATTAACAAGTAGGAAGGGGTGGAGCAGTTACAGGCTGCAGGGGACTGTTCAACAGAAGAGCTGAGCTTAACTTGCCTTTTAGGAAAAACTGTTTACTGTGGCTGAGGGACTGGGTAATGAAAAAATTAAAAAAAGAAAACTGTGCTTAGAAGGAAGAAGATGAAAGTGAAACCTAACATTGCTAAGATCACATCCAGATGTGTAGCAAAAAAAAAAAGATATTATAACATTGAAGGGAAAAGTGATTGGAAAAATAAATAAAACAAGAGGGCTTGATGTTCTGCAGGAAGAGGAAGCATAATGGTCAGGTTTTTAAAATAATCATTTCTTCATTTTGCAGGAATGGTCTTAATTTTATCATTTAATGTGAATGGGTTAAGGAATTTTAACTTGAAAAAAACTTGTTAAACTTAACTTGAAAAAGTTTTAATTGATGTAAACAACAAGGATATTGTCTGCCTGCAGGAAACTTTTTGAGATGATGCTTTTATTCATGCTTTTAAGCTTTTATGGAATGGGGAAATGTATACTAGTAATTATTCCAACCATAGGAGAGGGGTGGCTATATTAGTTAGTAATACTTAAGGAAAATGTTTCTTTGTTAGAGAAAGATACAAAAGGGAGATTTTTTTTGCAAATTAATTTTAAAGATAATTGTTTTGAATTGGTCAATATTTATGCTTGTAATGATCATAAAGAGCGCTTTGATTTTATTTTTATTTTTTTACTGGCCTGGAGAGACACCTGGGAGCAGGCAATATCATTATGGTGGGACACTTCAACGTGGCTATGAGCACTATAGATAAAGGTGATTATTCCAGAAATCTGTTGGTAAGGCATTTGGAAACTATAATGACACTGAAATCTGGAGATGCCGAAATTCATTAGAGGGATTTCTCCAGGAGGCAGTTTGTACAAAAACAATTAAAACAAAGCTGAATAGATTTTGGAATATATCATGTCAATTTTCTTAGCTTCCTGGGTAAAATTGTTTATAAATTCACCACTTTCAGCAATCATGCTGCTTTCTCTTTAGTCCTGTTTAATAAGTTGCAGAAAGGACCAGGGCTGTGGTGTTTTATTAATCATTTTTTGAAAGATTTGTTTTGTGAGGGAATTGAAATATTAATTTGGGATGGTATGAAGTGTCCATTGTTTCAAAATGAAAAACGAATATGGTGGGGCAATTTAAAATACAATATAAAGAAATACTGCATTCAATGTGGAATAAATAGAAATAAAATTACGCGCAAGAGGGAGAGAAACCATCACTGCCATCTCCAGTGCCAGAGGGAGAGGAGCCATCGCTGCCATCTCCAGCGCCAGAGGGAGAGGAGCCATCACTGCCATCTCCAGCGCCAGAGGGAGAGAAACCATCACTGCTGTCTCCAGCGCCAGAGGGAGAGGAGCCATCGCTACCATCTCCAGCGCCAGAGGGAGAGGAGCCATCACTGCTGTCTCCAGCGCCAGAGGGAGAGGAGCCATCGCTACCCTCTCCAGCGCCAGAGGGAGAGAAACCATCACTGCTGTCTCCAGCGCCAGAGGGAGAGGAGCCATCGCTGCCGTCTCCAGCGCCAGAGGGAGAGGAGCCATCGCTGCCGTCTCCAGCGCCAGAGGGAGAGAAACCATCACTGCTGTCTCCAGCGCCAGAGGGAGAGGAGCCATCGCTGCCATCTCCAGCGCCAGAGGGAGAGGAGCCATCGCTGCCATCTCCAGCGCCAGAGGGAGAGGAGCCATCGCTGCCGTCTCCAGCGCCAGAGGGAGAGGAGCCATCGCTGCCGTCTCCAGCGCCAGAGGGAGAGGAGCCATCGCTGCCATCTCCAGCGCCAGAGGGAGAGGAGCCATCGCTGCCGTCTCCAGCGCCAGAGGGAGAGGAGCCATCGCTGCCGTCTCCAGCGCCAGAGGGAGAGGAGCCATCGCTGCCGTCTCCAGCGCCAGAGGGAGAGGAGCCATCGCTGCCGTCTCCAGCGCCAGAGGGAGAGGAGCCATCGCTGCCGTCTCCAGCGCCAGAGGGAGAGGAGCCATCGCTGCCGTCTCCAGCGCCAGAGGGAGAGGAGCCATCGCTGCCGTCTCCAGCGCCAGAGGGAGAGGAGCCATCGCTGCCGTCTCCAGCGCCAGAGGGAGAGGAGCCATCGCTGCCGTCTCCAGCGCCAGAGGGAGAGGAGCCATCGCTGCCGTCTCCAGCGCCAGAGAGAGAGGAGCCATCGCTGCCGTCTCCAGCGCCAGAGGGAGAGGAGCCATCGCTACCGTCTCCAGCGCCAGAGGGAGAGGAGCCATCGCTGCCATCTCCAGTGCCAGAGAGAGAGGTCCCAGTGCTGTTTCCAGCGCCACCAGAAGGAGACGAGCCATTGCTGCTTTCTCCACAGCCAAGCAGAGCAGCAGGAGCTTCCTCTGTCTCCACCACCTCCACTGCCAGGAGCAGAGCAGCAGGAGCTTCCTCTGTCTCCACCACCTCCACTGCCAGGAGCAGAGCAGCAGGAGCTTCCTCTGTCTCCACCACCTCCACTGCCAGGAGCAGAGCAGCAGGAGCTTCCTCTGTCTCCACCACCTCCACTGCCAGGAGCAGAGCAGCAGGAGCTGCCTCTGTCTCCACCACCTTCACTGCAGGGAGCAGAGCAGTAGGAGGTGCCTCTGCCTTCATCACCTCCACCACCATGGGAGGACTATCGTAAATCTTCAAATAATTGTCATTTTCCAATACTTGCCAGGTCTCTAATAAATGCAGGGGCTGTTAGGAAGTATTATCAATAGACTCCGGGTCTCTTTTAAATGCCAGGTTAGGAATAATAATATAATGCGCGTCATACTGAATGTTTCAGCCAATACACGCACATGGCTGTACAGCCAGCTTACCAATTTGTTTTTGAATAGCAATGAAGAAATCCTGAGGCTCAATGATAAGAAAACTGAATTTAATTTATTTTAAAAGGTGCGCGTAATGCATACATATTTTTTTTGTTGTTGTTTTGTTTTTTTTATGACATAATTCATTTTAAAACCAGTTGTTAAGCTTTTTTGAGTGTGCTGAAAGTAAGTAAAATACAGACTTGTTTTCTGATATTAATAGGGTTGTTTAGTGTATTTTTAGGTGGGGTTTTTTGTATTAACAGTATTTTGTGCATTTGAGTCTTGCAATGAATATTAGTATTTTGCTCCTTTTCCAGCGTTCTTACTTATTAATGTACACGTTATAAAAACAAATTAATCATTTTTGCTTGGATTTTGTGGTAGCACTGGTACTTGTATTGATTTTCTTGTTAATCTTTAAACAGTGTGAAGCATTTTGAGTGTGTTGTGGGCCAACAGTAGGAACTTATTTTTCATATTAACACAGAATTTCATGCGGTTGTTTTGCAATGAAGATTCGTTGCTGATTAATTTTTCATCAGTTGTCCATGCTTACCAGTGTACACGTTTTGAGGGTGAACAATAAATATAATGTGTTAATAAAGATGACACTTATTACTTTTATTAATTTTACAACCATGTTTTTTTTGTTTTTTTGTTTTTTTTGTTGTGCTGCAAGCCTATAAAAAATCAAATAAAGTATACTTTAATACATGCTTGTGTTCCGATATTTACAGGGCTGGCTTTAACAGATTTTACAGTTTTTATTATTACTTTATAATAATTTTATTATTAATACAAACTGTTATTACCCACTGACACAACTTTAATGACATTGCTGGAATGTTGTAATTTACTTATGTCGTTTCTATAAGTTTGTGTTCAGGCAGCTTTTTCATGATTGCATCTGAAGTATTTGCAGATGTGAGCGATCTCACATAATAAATGCCTATCAAATGAGTATCAAATAGTCACCAGTCTCCAGTAGGTGCTGGCAAATATTGTAAATAAACGCTGGTGCATTTATTTAAAGTTTTACGGTACATGCCATTCCCTCCTCTACCGCTATGGGAGGATTGCTTGCCGCTCCCACCTCCACCGCTAGAGGGAAAAGTGGAGCTCACCTTACAGCCTTCTTTCCCGGAGGCTCACCTCTCAGCATCACCTCCCAAGGGTCAGCTGCTGCCATCGCCTCCCAAGGGTCCGCTGCTGGCGTCGTCTCTCGAGGGTCCGCTGCAACATCGCCTGGGTTTGCCTGCCACTCCGCATCGCCTGAGGCAGCCTGTGGTTCCGCTTCGCCTAGGGTTGCTGTTTCTTTTTTGGCCATGTGTGCTACGCACAGGGGGGGGGGGGCATGCTTGATGGGGTGCCCGCACCTTATTAATTTAAATAATTTTCCTGCTGTTATGATCTAGCTGTTAAGAAAAAAAAAAATATATATATATATATATATATATATATATATATATATATATATATATATATATATATATATATATATATATATATCTATCTATCTATCTATCTATATATAGTCTATCTATATATATAGGTAGATAGACAGATAGATATATTCCTTTTATTATGAATATCAGTTTGTGTTTGTGTATTTTGTATCGGCACGGATGGGGTTAAATTCCTCCATGCCAAAATACATGTAAGAATGTGGCTGGAGCCTTAATTGAGTAGTTGTTAATTATTGATGAATTGGGCTCCAGCCACAAACTATAAAAGTTAGAAGACATATTTTGTCTTGGAAGAAGATAAGAGGAGGAAAGTAAAACAATATTGTGAGTACCAGAAGGATGATTACTACCAACTGTGAGACCTTGTAGGTATCCATTCTAGTTTTAAGATTACTTGTGTTTTGTTCTGTTTTACTTTGGCCCACATACCACTTGTTTTCTGAGTGTTCTGTTTTGTTTGAACTGTTTGTTAACATTTTTTAAATAAAAGCTGAGCGCCGTAACATTTCAGTTTTGCGCCGCCAGTGCTGTCTGTGTATATTCTCTTCCAGGTCTGACGTCACCACTGCATCTGTCACACCGGCCATTCAAAAGGTCAAACTTTTCTCTACACATTTCACAGATTGGAAATGACTAGGTTTGGTTTCATTTATGGCATATACACTCTTTCGCAAGAGTGATCATGGTTTGATTTGGTCCAGCCCCTAGTCCCTTTAACACTTCTGCCTCTGTTATGCTAAAGTTATTTTAGTAAGTCTCATGTCTAAGCAGCATCACTGTTGAGTTGACCTTGCCGGCTGCTTCAACCCATCCACCTCGGTGCTTTGGGTCTTTTTAAAAAAAAAAAAAGTTCTTGTATACCACCTTTCTATCTCTATTTCTATTGTTACACAAGCAGTCTCGCCCACGGTGGCTTACAAGCCTGTATGTTCCCCTGGTATATGCTGCACACTGCCAGGTGTTATTACACACAGTTAGGGCAGCACTTGACTGTTCACCCTCGGTACCGCAGTACCCCTCTCCGCACACCCCATTGTAATATATACAGTGCCATGAAAACGTATTTGCCCCATTTAATTTTCTGCATTTTTGCACATTTTTCACATTAAATTTGGTCAGATCTTTTTGTGGGTTGTAGTAGTATATAGAGGGAGTCTGACAGAAAAAATTACACCAAAGTTTTTTGCTTCTTTCATTTGTTTGGTGTGCAATGTAATCAAACATGCAATCTTCAGGTGTGAAAAAGTTATTGTCCGCCTAGTTAACTCAAGCCAATTAAAGGGATTGTTAGGGTCAGCTTTTTGAATAATTTGGTTAACAATCAGGCCTGATTTGGGCCAGCCCTGCCCAATATAAATCTGACTAACTTTGGCCCTTACCATCAGAGTGGAGTTGTCAACACATAGGTTTTAGAGGCATGCCACGATTAAAAGAAATTCCTGAAGACATCCAGAAAAAGATAATTTCTAAGGCGCTGGGGCTCCACAAAACCACAGTCAGAGCCATATTGTCCAAATGGAGAAAGTTTGGGACAGTACTGAATCTTTCCAGGAGTGGGCGTCCTGCCAAAATGTCTCCAAGAGCAAGGCATAAAATCATCTAGGGAGTCACAAAGAAAGTTTATGAATGACCTAGTCAAAGTCCAGACCTAAACCCCATTGAAATGTTGTGGCAGGATTGAGCAGTTTATGCTTGAAAACCCACAAATGTCATTGAGTTGAAGCAGTTCTGCATGAAGGAGTGGTTCAAAATTCCTCCACAGTGATGTGAGAGACTGATCAATAACTACAGGAAGCATTTGGTTGCAGTTATTGCTGCTAAAGGTGGCACAACCAGTTATTTAGTCTAAGGTCGATTATTTTTTCACATGGGGGCATTGCACGCCAGCGCACTCCCTCTCCAGAGCAACCCACAAGGCGAGTTAAGCGCTCAACCCAGGCAAGGGACATTATGGACCTGAAGGCCCAGATGGCCCAAGTGTTAGAACTCTTGGCCAGGCAGCAGGCCCCTAACCCTGCTCCAGCTAGGGCACCCGAGGTGATGCCCGTACTATACACAGCATCTTCTCTTCCTATAAAGACGCAGGATGAGCTGGAACCGGTGCTGGGGATAGCTGAGAAGGACGAGGATGCTATTTCCTTGGTTCCCTCATGGGATGGTGAGTTCCTTTCTGAGGAAAGGGCCACAACGCACCAGCTGCCTCTTGAAGCAGATATCCTGGGACGCTGGCTTGCTCCATCTCTCCAATTCGACATCTGCGTATGTGGAGAGAGCTTCAGCCTTCCTCAACATTCCCTCGAAGGCAGCAGCTGAGCCACGTCATGCCAGTCCATCTTTAGAACACAGGCTGTGGCTCCGCACCTTCATCCTTTCCTTACGTTCCACAACCTCTTCGAAGAAGTGCACACCTCTTGGGAACATCCAGCCTTGGTGGCTAGTGTGCTGAAGCAAGCTGCTCAGCTGACTTCTTTGGAAAGCTGAAGGCATGGCGGGCTTTCCCCCTGTGGACTCCACCATCGCAGCCTTAGTTAAGGCTCCGCCAGTAGGTGGCTTACCCAGAGACCCTGCTTTCCCTAATCTGCAATGCAGGGTCACTTGAAGAGGGCTTACACTGCAGGTGCGCAAACCACTCACATGGCAAACACAGCAAGCTTGTTGATGGCATACCTCGATGGTATGATCCCGGCGTTGCCTCTACCAGAGCGGGTGGTGTCTGAGTTACATACAGTGGCCAGCTCTCTACTCTAGGTCTCCGAGTTCCAATGGCAAGCTCTGGTCCAGAACTTGGCCGGTATGATTGTGTCTCGCAGACAGCTCTGGCTGTCAGGTGAGGGTCCCTGATGCTGACAAATCAGCGGTCTTGAATGCTTCGATTTCACCAGGGCATATTTTCGGTCCGGCGGTGGAGGAGATACTTCGAGAAAGTGAGGCGTCCAAGCAGGTGGCTGCAATGCTGCCTTCACACACCCTGGCACAAGATAGGTTGACCCGCTGGCAGCTATACAGGGTGCAGCAGGTGACATGTATGGTCCCAGTCCCCACGGCTCCCGTGGGTGACCAGAGCCACCGACTACAGTCCACAGCACCTGCAGGCAACCGAGCCTTCCAAAAGGGATGTGGGAACGCAGGACGCTGAGCCCCCGCACAGCAGCATTCCAGGCAGTTCCAAGCCTGCCGTAGGCCACCGCAGCAGAGTGCCCAGCCTCATCCTCACCAGCCCCAGTAAGGGCTCTTGAAGACTTGCGGCTTCAGACCCTCCACTTCTCTCCACACCAGCTGCAATACTGGCATACTAGCAATCTGGGTGCTATCCACCATACAAACTGGTTACGCTCTACAGTTCTGCATGGGACCTCCTCCTTTTCAAGGGTTCATAAATACAGCTGTGACATACCCTCTCCAGGCCTTGTGCTACATCAGGAACTAGCCACCTTGCTCAGTAAGCAGGCTATCCATCTTGTAGACCCCATCTCCCAAGGGGAGGGGTTCAACTCGAGATACTTCCTAGTGCCCAAGCGTCTTCCCCATCTTGGCACCTCAATGGTTCTCTACAGGAGAAGAGGTTCAAAATGCTGATCCACCGTCACATTCTCCAGTTGATCCGGCCAGTCGACTGGTTTACCACAGTGGACTTAAGGGATGTCTACTTTCACATTCCCATGCGCACATGAAATACCTCTGCTTTGCCTTCCAGGGAAGCATGTACGAGTTTACAGTGCTGCCATTCAGCCTGTCCCTAGCCCTTTGCACCTTTTCAAAGTGCGTAGATGCGGCTGCAAGGGATCAGGGTGTTGAACTATCTAGACGACTGGTTGATCTGTTCTCAGGGAGCAGTGGCCCATATGGCAATAGTGACGGAGCATCTGGCGAGGCTGGGACTCACCCTCAACGATGCAAAGAGCAAACTGACAGCGGTGCAGTGTGTAACATTCTTGGGTCTCTGGCTGGACTCCCTTGTAATGCGTGCTTACCTGTCACACGACAGAGTAGCAGCTATAGTGGATTGTCTCCCCCTGTTTCATCAGGGGTCGGGAGTTTCCCTGGTGTGTTTCCAGAGGCTACTGGGTCTGATGGCCACAGCTATATCTGCCATGGATATCGGCCTACTAGGTATGTGCCCGCTTCAAGCGTGGCTCAACATCTTCCGGCTACATCAGAAAGGCTCCTCCCCTCCCCCGCTTCAGCTTGTTATCAGAAAAGGTTTATCTTGGTCGGCTGTGATGTTTGTATTATAGTTTATTACTTCTGCTGAACCTGTGGCTATCTTTTAACAACAACTTTAATAAGCTACATTATTTCAGCAGGTAAAAATACATAACCTTGAATGTTGATTGCTCCATTCGGAAATGCGATTTAAATGAGGCACTGAACAATTAGGAACAACGGTATCGACATAATTTACAATCCTTACAGGAGGCACCTCGAATGTGTCTGATGTCACTGCCGCTGTTGAAAATACATTAGCTGTTGAGGCCAATGTAATACAAGCATTAATCAAATATATGTCTTGATTATCTTCCAAAACTTTGTCTAGTAACATTGCCTGTGCAATTTGTTTGCGCCATTTTAAAAAGCGATCTCTTAACCAACCGTTCAATAAGAGCTAATTTCCACCTTTTTACACACCGGCAGAGCGCTCTGCCCATTCTTTTAATGGCAAGTATTATTGTTTCCTCTGTCATTTTAGATACTGTTGGATCACGTGCTGAAGCTGTTCTCTGATTGCTCAATGCCCTAGTTGACGCATGACAAATTGCAAAAAATAAGATTCAATCCTATTTATTAAACGTTACTCTTAAGTATCATCCATTGTCCTGCAAGGCTTGGACGGACAGGTTGGGTTCTTATCCCCCTTGATGAAGGTAGAACCTTGCACCAATACCGTGACCGTGTCCCCGATAGTGGGGAATGTTTGCAGAAGAGACTCTGCTGTTCTGGAGGCTGAGGGTGGAGATGCTGGGTTGCTCTAGGAGGAGTGCACCAATTACAGGAAGTCCTGGCAAAAAGGGAGGGCATGCTATGGGTGCCCTTTCTGCTGGAGGAAGCGGTTCCCCTTTCCCTCCTGTTCTGCTGGCCAGGGAATGTCTGTGGCTGCATCTGCATGCTTCATTAGTGCCCGGATCTCTTCCATCTGCAACAAATGTGGCAAGGGTGGTAAGGAGCCCCCCACTGTGGCCTGCCCAATGGAAGTGGCTGAGTCTGAGACGTCCAATCTTGATGCCGTGAAGGAAAGCTCGCCTGGGCTAGGAGGTCTACGTAGTGGAGATAGGGGATCATAAAGCGCCGCTAGGCCCAGCTTGGGGGATCCCTCTGATGGGGGATCATCTGCACCTGCGTGGGGAAGGGGAGCGGTGCCTGCGCAGCGACAGTGAGCATCCCCTCGAGCGGTACCGTCTCAGAAGTGACCATCTCACCTCCTCTGAGAGGTGTCTGCACCTTGGTACCGGTGGTGGGGATGGGGAGGGTGACTCAGGTGTGCGGGAGAGCTGCTCTCCGGTGCTTAGTTCTTCATGAGAATTTCCTACACGGATAGCAGTCCAGCTCACCTGCCAGTGCTTTGGCCGCATGTTCTGGCCCTAAGTATCTGGCGCAGGACCGGTGCTCGTCTTGCATGGGCAGCTTCACCACGCACTGGTCGCACTGGTGGAACCAAGCGGAGGACCCAGTCGATTGAACCGACATGGTGTCATAGGTGAAGCTGCTGCTTTCTGTGCGAATAGTAGTGTGGCCGGGCTGTAGACGGCTCTTAAACGATTCACTGAAAAGGAAATATATATATATATATATATATATATATATATATATATATATATATATATATATATATATATATATATATACAGTGCATTGCAAAAGTATTCAGACCCCTGACCAATTCTCTCATATTACTGAATTACAAATGGTACATTGAAATTTCATTCTGTTTCATATTTTATTTTTAAACACTTAAACTCAGAATCAATTATTGTAAGGTGACATTGGTTTTATGTTGGGAAATATTTTTGAGAAAAATAAAAAACTGAAATATCTTGCTTGCATAAGTGTTCAACCCTTATGCTGTGGAAGCTCCCAGTTTGCACCGATGAAAGAAATTGCCTTAACGAGGACACGATTACCTTACCATTGGCCTCCACCTGTGAACCATTCAAGTTGCTGTCACATTTTCTGGATAAAAGCCCCACTGTTGAAGGATCATTGGTAAGGCTGTGACTCTGAAGGAAAATGAAGACCAAAGAGCATTCTACAGAAGTAAGAGATAAAGTAATACAAATGCATAGATTAGGGAAAGGGTACAAAATAATATTCAAGTGTTTGGAGATCCCAGTGAGCTCAGTTGGATCAATAATCAGGAAGTGGAAGCTGCATCACACCACCCAGGCACTGCAAGAAAAGGCCTTCCCTCAAAACTCAGTGGTCAAACAAGAAGGAGACTTGTGAGAGAAGCCACAGAGAGGCCAACAATCACTTTGAAGGAGCTACAGAGTTCAATGGCTGGGAGTGGAGTAATGGTGCACCAGTCAACCATATCAAGAGCTCTGCATAACACTGGCCTATATGGGAGGGTGGCAAGAAAGAAGCCTTTACTCAAAAAGTACCATCTGAAAGCACATCTGGAGTTTGCCAGAAAGCATGAGAGTGACCCAGTTGTGATGTGGGAAAAGGTTTTGTGGTCAGATGAGACCAGGATAGAGCTTTTTGGCTAAAACTCAAAGCGCTATGTGTGGCGCAAACCTAACACTGCCCACGCCTCAAGACACACCATCCCTACAGTGAAGTATGGCGGTGGCAGCATCATGCTGTGGGGATGCTTCTCATCAGCAGGGACTGGGCATCTTGTTACAATTGAAGGAAGAATGGATGGAGCAAAATACAGGAAAATACTGCAAGAGAAGCTGCTTCAGTCTGCTAAAAAACTGAAGCTTGGGAGGAAATTCACCTTTCAGCAGGACAATGATCCCAAGCACAAGGCCAAAGCAACATTGGAGTGGCGCAAGAACAAAAAGGTGAATGTCCTACAGTGGCCCAGTCAAAGCCTCGATCTCAATCCCGTTGAGAATCTGTGGCACTTTTTGAAAATTGCAGTCCACAAGCGTCATCCAACCAACCTGAACAACCTGGAGCAAATCTGCCAAGAAGAATGGGCCAAAATCACTCCAACACTGTGTGCAAAGCTGGTACATACTTACCCCAAAAGACTTAAAGCTGTTCTTGCAGCGAAAGGTGGCTCTACCAAATATTAATGTGTGGGGGTTGAATACTTATGCAAGCAAGATATTTCAGTTTTTAATTTTTCTTAAAAATATTTCCCAACATAAAACCAATGTCACCTTACAATAATTGATTCTGCATTTCGGTGTTTAAAAATAAAATATTAAACAGAACAAAATTTCAATGTACCATTTGTAATTCAGTAATATGAGAGAATTGGTCAGGGGTCTGAATACTTTTGCAAGGCACTATCTATATATATATATATATATATATATATATATATATATATATATATATATATATATATATATATAACTTTTTTAAAGTTTGTCTAATGAGGTGACTTATTATAATATTTGTGCTCCTCACTATAATGCTGGCTGGGTATGTTTAAATGGAGCATGGTTGTTAACTTGACCTGAAAAATTATGCTGTTAAGTGCAATCTTGATTGCGCTTATCATGCTAGGGATCACTAATGTAGAAGATAGTAGTTGCCAGGTCGTTTGGGGACTTGGCTGGGGATTGGGGAGGGTATGTAGGTTTGTTTCGCTTTTTGTTTGTATTTTTTCTTTCTCTAACACTGTTGGATATATTACTTATCTATGCATGCTGCACAAACTGACTTTCAATGAAATATATAATTTAAGTTTTATTTAATGCAATGGCGCTTTTATATTAGATAGATATATATATATATATAATATAATTAGATATGATATAGAATATATATTAGCTGCAGTGCATTTCAGCCATGAGTAATCTGAGGGTTGTCACATTGAATGTCAAGGGCCTTGGACACCCAATACAACGTAAAAAATAATTCTTACTTTCCTTAAGAAAGAGAAGGTGTCTATAGCACTATTATAAGAATCACATCTGAATGACAATGAGCATATTAAACTGAAACAAGACGGGATGGGGCAGGTATTCTTCTCTTTCTTTAAATCTTACAGTTTATTTTAGAACATCAAGTTCCAGACTCAGAGGGCAGGTTTATTCTAATTATGGGATCTCTCCTTGGTCAACATATTACAATTCTTAATATTTATGCTCCAAATGAGGACTTCCCTAAACATATGTCTGATATGGTCGCTCTATTCAGTCAGCACTGTAGGGGTATAGGTTTGATGGCAGGCAAATTGTGTACTGAGCCCTGACCTTGATAAATCTTCAGACGCTCCTCTTTCGAATTCTAGAGTCTCTAGGGCCCTGAGTTCTCTATGCAAAGAGGTCGGCCTTACAGATATCTGGAGAGACCTAAACCCTAGAGTAAGTGACTACATATTTTACTCTTGGATTATAAATACGCTTACTCATTATCATCATGCTCTATTGATTCCATAGTTATCTCTGAGCATGCACCTTATATAGAAATAACTTTTGATAGTTTTCCCCCAGATAAGAAACTGGAGGTTCAATTCATCACTTCTATTAGATCAGAAATTCTGTGATAGAATTTGTGAGGTGATTGTCCAATAGAAGCAGGACAATGAAGACTCCCCGTTTCCCAAGCTATTCTTTGGGATGGTGCTAAATCAACCATTCATGGTCATTTAATGTCCTATGTCTCGTCTAAAAAAAGCACAAATACAACATAGAAAAGAACTAGAAGCACAAACGACCTGGCAACTACTATCTTCTACATTAGTGATCCCTAGCATGATAAGCGCAATCAAGATTGCACTTAACAGCATAATTTTTCAGGTCAAGTTAACAACCATGCTCCATTTAAACATACCCAGCCAGCATTATAGTGAGGAGCACAAATATTATAATAAGTCACCTCATTAGACAAACTTTAAAAAAGTTATATATATATATATATATATATATATATATATATATATATATATATATATATATATATATATATATATATAGATAGTGAGTCAACTGGAACAGCTGCATAAGCAAAATCCAAATGACACAAACTGGAACCTTTTGGCAGCAGCCAGAGCAATACTCAACTTGGACCATACTATGAATTTGGTAATAAACCTAGCAAATTACTCTCTCACTAGCTTAAAAAAGAACAAACCGAACGTCTTATAAATCAGTTACAACCGCAGATAACTATATTACATTTATATCCAACATATAATCCAACAGTTATTAGTAACACTTTTCATGATTTCTATAACAAACTCTATCAATCCAATCAAGTAAAAGTCACACTCAAGCCTACCTAGATGCTAGGATCTCCAAAAAAAATCTGATGATGATTATTAAAATCTAAATGCTCCATTCACACCTGAGGAAGTTCTAGAAGCCATTAAAGCTATGCCTTCTTACAAATGTCCTGGACTGAATGGCTATCCAGTCGAGTATTACAAATATTTTTTGGCAGAACTTATGCCAGTGTTTATGCCTATGCTAATTGATTTTGTTGAAAATGGCTCTTTGCCTAACTTTATGAAGTCTGCTGCCATCAGTCTCCTAAAAAAGAAAAATAAAATCCCACTAGAGTACTCATCTTTTAGACCCATATCATTGCTTAATATAGATTATAATATTGTTGCAAAATTATTAGCCCGGAGATTGGAGTCATTTCTCCCAAAGGTGATTAAGACAAATCAAACCATTTTTTTTAAAGGTACGCCTCTGATAATATCCGTCGACTATTGAATATCATTGATACTATAAACATAATAAATCTGCAATGATTGTGTCGCTAGATGCAGAAAAGGTCTTTGATAGGGTTGAGTGGGATTTCCTTTTTTTAGTGTTTGAAAAAATTAATCTAGGTCCTAATTTTATAAAATAGGTTAAATCAATGTATTCTTCACCGCAGACTCAAATACTTACAAATGGAGTCCTTGTCAAGTCACCCTCCCTGAGATCTCTTCCTTTTATTTGGGTCTTGTTACAAAGTCATTTGTGATGTATAACCTATTACTTGCATTGAAAAACTTTTACTTACTACTACCTTTATGCCCAAAATAATTTTTAAAGTTTGTATGATTTTATCACATAGGGTTACATCCTCCCTTTTGCCCCTGAAACCACTTTGGGGAAACTGATCTCTATCACCCTATTGAGGATATACTTTGGTCAAGAATTTGTGAGAAAATTCACTCTCCATCAATATCCAACAATGTCAGAGAACTTAACTGTAAATTTGTTTTTAAAACTTACCTCCCTCCCGTTAGACTCAATAGAATGTCAGTCGAATATTCCCCAGTATGTCATAGATGCAATTCTGCATTAGGCACCTATGTGCATATCTTTTGGCACTATGACAAAATTAAAACATTCTGGCATTTGATTCATTTGGCTATACAGGATATACTAAATTTTAAATTTCACATGTCACCACTTTTTTACCTTCTTGGTATAGAGTCAAATTTAGTACTAGACCCTAATCGTGAAAAATGTTTGACATGCTAACATTTTTAGCAAAAAAGTCCATTATTTTACTGTGGAACTCAGGTAGAGCTCCCTTTCTTAACTGTGGACTTCTCAGACGTCAAATATTTTACCATTAGAAAAATTATCATACGATCTGTGCAACAGATCTGATACGTTCTGTAATATACGGTCTTCTTTGTGAGATTATATTGAGAGTGGGAGGGGAGCATACTTCAACCCTTGACAGTTAGACATGACCCTGACTTCTGTGTATTGTGTTTCTCTTTTTTTATGTTTTCCTTTTTACAGTATAGGCTATTACATGGAAAATGTTTATGCTCCTTTGGTCTGTTAGTGAACTGCAGTGTTTTATGTTTTTTCTTTTCTTTTTTCTTTTGTCTTCATTGCTATTATAATTATTATTATTTATCTATTTTATTGTGCCTTTTTTATTTATTTATTTTATTATTTTTATGTCCTTTTGTATTAACAAAATCCAATAAAAATTTGAATTTAAAAAAAGAAACCAGATGGTTTCAACTAAATCATAACATAAACAGGGCAGCCCATTACTAGTGCCGTTCAGGAAACAAGACATGCACACACACACGCACGCACCTCAAACAGTGAATTACATCAGATACTGTATGTATGATAATACACTATACTAATATACTTCAACACACACCTATTAGTAGCACATTCTAATAATAATAATAATAATAATAAAGATAGAGAGGTATCTAGAGAGATCACATATTGTGTTTAAGCTCCAATATATTGCGGTTTTAGCAAATTCACATGGTACACCTGTGTGGTGTTCTGGCAGTCTGGCATTGTGCTCTTGTAGGTCAATGGGCTTATTTTTCTCACAACCCTATATGGACCTTGCCATCAGGACAATAACTTGTATTCTTGTGATAGCAGGAGCAACAACACATCTTGTCCTGGTTGTGTACCAGGTCTTGTGTGTTTGTTGTGTTTGCTACATGTTCTCCTGTACTCTTGATGTCATCTCCTAAAGTTCATCTTGCATCTGAAGAATAGAGCTGGCAACACTATGGCTTTCCTCAGGCTTTGATTCCCACTTTTCCCTCAGGATATTCAGGGGTCTTCGTACCTGTCTGCTGTACAGAAACCTGAACTAGGAAAATCCTGTAGATGCTTGTGGTACTTCCCGGTAGGTGAACAACAGATACGGTATATTCACTGATCCCAGTCCGAACCAGTCTTTATCACAAATGTTCCCAGCACCGCCTTCAGGGGGCTATTAAAACCGCCACCCTGTCAGTCTGAGGGTGGTAAAGTGTGGTCTTAATACCTTTAAATCCCATCACCCGATAAGCCAGGTGAAGTAGTTTCAATCCAATTTGTGTCCTGATCTGTTATGATCTAATTAGGGATTCCTACCCTAGAATAACACTGCACTAGCCCATTAGCTAAAAGCCTGGCTTTAACAATCTTCAATGGTATGCCTCAGGATAGTGAGTACTGTAATCACAAATAACAAGAATGTATTTTTGCCCTGATCTACTTCTCTCTAATGAACCCCCTACATCCATTGCTACACTCTCAAATGGTCTACTGATCATGGAAGATGTGACAGATGGGCCTTTGTCACTTCCCCCTGTGCACATGAAAGCTGACACTCAGGTCAAGATTTAATAAAATGACTGACCTCTGGATTTAGAAGAAGAAGCAACTAGTAATACGGGCAAGCATTCTGCAAATGACCTGCCCACGGGACTGTATGCCCGAAAGTCAAAATCTCAATAAAGGGCTTTCAACATCACAACAGCTCTTTGTAACTGCTTTAAATTTATCAGAACTTCCCACTCCTCTGATGCAAGAGGTTGATTCCGACTCATCTCCTCACTCTGAAAGAGTATTTCTTTATACTTTTCCCTGTGTTTCTGGCTCCTGGATTTTCTAGGTTCGGTTTATGCTGCTTAAATAACTGCATTCAAATATGACAAGTCACACAGATATTCAGCCTCAACCTGCTGTTTCCTACTTTACATTCTGATAGTGGTTACATTACAGGGTTTAGCTATTGCCAGCAATTCTCATAATAATATAAATAGGTCTTGACTCTGAATAACACTTTATGGCTACTAACTAACCACACCTACAGCCATACAAAATGTCTGATCCTGAATTGCAAGGTAGACATCTGCAGTTGGATACATTTTGTCTTCCCCATGCACACAGCAGATTTTAATGCTGGCTCCTTTGTTTAAACTTTCACTAGGGCCACAAACTCATGTCTGGCCTTGCCCATCAGGAGTGGTACCAGCCTCATAGCCCAGTTACCTTTGTCCCAGTGGCATGCCACAGCCACTCGCTCAGTCATGGTTAGGAAATGTTCTCTGTTATCAGAGTCCTCTGCTTCTGTAATCTGTGTTCCCTCCAGCCCATGGACCGACCTTGTTCCAGCTCAAGGGTGGCTTCACTGCAGGTCTCGTTTTGCCTTGTCTGACGACTTTGCTGCATTTACCCCTGTAGTTTGAAGTGTTGCTTGTCTCTGGCCCTTTTCTTGTCCATTCATTCTTGAACATGCTAGCAGGTTCCATCATTGATAGGTCACTGCCAGATATTGTTTGCACTGAAGCTTGTGGGCTTGAGTCTCACTTGTCATTGGCCCAGCTACCTCCTCTGATCTCTCCTCTCTTGAATGCTTTGGGGGCATTGTGAAGACCTCCCCTCCACTTACTTCTCTCTCTAGCTTCCCCTCTCCTCAGGAGGGCATCCTGGTGGATTCCATTGATGCCACCGAATGTGGGTGTGTGATGTTAGTGCAAGAAAGCAGGCAGGAACAGAAGTGATTGTTGAAAACTTAAGAAATGTCTTTATTAATAATAAACAGCTAAATACATCAACACTAATAACTTTTAAACTATTTACAGATAAAATAGTGAAATCAAAATAAAACCTATAGCAGGTTAGAAATTAACCACAGCAAAATACATATGAGGCTCAGCCAGGGCAACAAGATATCCCCTTTACCTCTCTGGCTCGAATAGACCTCAACAAAAGCTATTAGGTTTTGGGATGATCTACTGGTCACGTTTGATCACGGTGTATAATAGAAGAATGAACCCTGTATTCTGTGATTCTCTCGATTGAGTTTGATCACTGTGTTGTGCTAGAAGAATGAACCCTGTATTCTGTGATTCTCTTGTCGAGTTTGATCACGGTGTTGTACTAGAAGAATGAACCCTGTATTCTGTGATTCTCTCGTCGAGTTTGATCACGGTGTTGTACTAGAAGAACCCTTCAAATTTGTAGGATTGTTCTGCTAACCATTAGGGATGCACAGCGCCACACATGTACTGACAGTATGAAACACATCATGTGGAAAAAAAGCAGAAACAAATGTGCCATGGGGTGAATGCTTTATTTGTTCTCTATCCAGGTTGAGTTCTGTCTGGGCTGTGTTGTTGATCTGCTCTCTCTGTGTTGAGTTCTGTCTGGGCTGCGTTGTTGATCTGTCTCCCGGGCTGAGTTCTGTTTGGTCTGTGTTGCTGATCTGCTCTCTCTGGCTATTGTGCTGCCTGCTCATCTCTTGGTTTCACTCCTTCTCTTCCACAGTGCTGCTGATCAGGCACCTTACAACACTGAGAAAAGAAGTTCAGTATGTGTTTCTCTAATAATAGCAATTACACCCCCCCCCCCCCCCGCCCCCCCCCCCCCAACCCACACACACACACACACAAAGCATCTCCCTACGGTATAGTAGGACAGATTACAGCTAATCCAAGGTGCACCAAAAAGTATTCACATAGCTTCATTAAAGGGTACATAAGGACCTTTTTATTTTATTGTGTTACATGTTCCCATGTGTTGCTACAACTGTTTATGTAAGATGTGTGCATTGTTTTTTGTTTTTTTTTTTCACATTCTGACCACTTTTTTAAACTTTTCAATTGAATTCCCTGCCTCAAGATGGCTTCACATGTACCCGCATGGACCTCTCAGAACTACATTTCCCATCATCCCCCTGGCTCACATTTACCAGTGTGTGTGTATCTATAACAAAAACATTGTCAATATAAAAAAAAAAAAAAAAAACAAGTTAGAAAAACGCAACAGCCATTTAAAGTGGTGATATCAAACACAAAAGCCCAAGTCAGAAGAAGCAATTGGGGCAACCTTGTCAAGCATCAGGCAAATAGGCACAATTGGAAAGGTGCTGGGGCCCAACATTCACACAATTGTTGCTTCTAACTTGGCTTCTTTTTTTGATCACTCTACTTTACATTGAAATGCTCATTCCCTTATCAGCTAGGTTTAACCAGAATAAAGATGCTAAGACACATATGTGCCAAGGAAAGTGCTCAACTCAGACTGAAGTGTTCTTCGTTATCCTTACAAGCACTACTACAGAGAAAGACAGACGGAATGGGAGAGGCGTCACAAGCATGCTTTGGGAAGACACACGGAAAACATGCAGGTAAGGCACAGGTAGACACACATGGACAGACATTTAGCCCATACATACAAGAATATGTAAAAGAGCATGAAGCAATATCTATCCAACAATGAAGATGATGAACAAGACCAATAATGGCAACGAGTGCAAGAGATAACGAAAATGGGAGGTAAGAGTATGGGAAGTGACAGTCAGGCAGGCATTGCAGTTCCAGGGCTGGGGTGTTGGAGCATTGTTTTTTGGTTGTTCATTGTCAATGTTTTTTGTTGCAGATGTGACTTTTGAGCTGATTCTCTGAACACAACATAGATGCTCGCCGTTAAAACACATTGTCTTTAACACAGGCTTTGCACATCACAGGAGAGTAGACTCCTGTATTCCTTATTGAGAAGTGGGTAAACAATATATTGCCCAAATTCAAAGTGGTCCAACACTGTTTACCTGCATATACCCTCAAATACACCACTAAGTAAAACTCCAAAGAAAAGGTTAAAGTACCTGGTATTGCCAGGCAGTTTCCTATCCTATACCAACCAGGCCTGAAAATTATTGTTTTATTTCTTAGCAGACACTCTTATCCAGGCCAATTTACAATTATGACGTTATTTTTTTACTTACAGTTGCTCATTTATACAGTGGGGTTTTTTACTAGACCAATCTAGAAAAAGTTCTGTCCTCTACCTGGTATGAAACTCGTAACCTTCCAGTCAAGAGCACAGTGCACTGACCACTACTCCACATATGTTGCAAGTTAAGAAGTGCAAATATCTTGTTGTACAACATTTTTTAAAAAAAAATTTTTACATGTACTTTTGTATATAGGTATACAAATGTCAATTTGTCAGGCATGGATGTAAGCTTAAAAAATGAAAGCATTTCAACAACAGCGCAGTGGTGCTGTGGGCTAAGGCTGTGTGCTCTTCAAGGACGTCATGTTGCAAGTTCAAACCACAGTTACTTTTTTTTTACTTTTTCTGCGATATGTGAGGTTTTATAACATAAACAAATTGTTTAATTTAATGGAAGAGGAAAAAGAAGAAGAAGAAGAAGAAGAAGAAGAAGAAGAATTGTACCTTAGTTTGACGACTTATATTTCATTGTGTATAAGAGGTATTTAAGTTTTTGGTCTTTTTTTCACATTTGATGTAAGAAAGTTTCAGACTTTGGGACTGGTACAGATGGTAATTCTAAGTGATTTAGTTTTGCCACTGCAACATGATGAAAGTAGCAAAACTCTAGGAGCCCTATAGAGACTCGATAGTTTCAAACAAGTTTTTCTAACTTGCACGAGGAACTACCGTTCCTCCCTCCCTCTCTCTCTCTCTCTCTCTCTCTCTCTCTCTCTCTCTCTCTCTCTCTCGCTCTCTCTCTCTCTCTCTCTCTCTCTCTCTCTGTAAACAGTGGCGTAAACACAGCATTCCCAGAATTCAACATAAGAGATTGAGCTAGGAAATGTGCAAACGTAAATATGGCCTATCTTATTTTTTGCAACACTGTTGGTACTGTACTTATTGCATAAGATACGATAAAGGCGTATGTTGACTGTGCAGTCGGTTACTGTGGAAAGAAGAGATCGTGTTGGATAAATGCAGCAAACAAGGACGTGTACATTACAGATACATAGTCACAATACAGACTATTATATTAATGGTGACTAAATATGCAACGTCGTATGCATTATTTATCAATATTGAGATTTACAATCTTAGCTACAATCTGAAATGTGTGTGTGTGTGTGTGTGTGTGTGTGTGTGTGTGTGTGTGTGTATATATATATATATATATATATATATATATATATATATATATATATATATATATATATATATATATACACACACAGTATTAAATAGTAAAGTAATTTATACACCGTACGCGCGTCTAACGGACAACTTTAACATGATTGACCCATCATCGTCAAAAGTGTCTGTGTATTCAGTGCATTAAGTGCTATTTTCTGGGCTGGAGATCTCCGTAGGTCCCAAAAAATCCAAGATCCATGGTGGGTTTATCTCTGGCCTGCTGCTCAGTATTTCTTGGAAAAAACTTCCAGGTTTTTCTCTGAACTCCACTCAAAAGGGCATATCTGATAGCCCCTTGCACCACAGAGATAACATGGACATAAAGGAGATACAGCTGCTTCTGCATCCAGCATTCAAAGAATATCACAGACATTTGCAGAGCTTTTTTGAGATGTTATAGTAATAAAATAATGAATTGAATCGCATTATTGAGGAGTTTGGTGATAAAATTAGTGATCGGGAGAGGATTTATCAGTATGCTAACAGTCTATAAAGAGAAAAATACAGTGAACAAGGGGTGGGGCTTGACTGTAGATGCAGGACTGTCCTTTTGGGATTCAATACCTTAAACTTGTTTTACTCTGAAAAAAAAAATATATATTTAAAACAGCGCGTGTGAAAATAAATTGAACCTGATGCGCCTGACAAGCGCTGAATAAATGGACCGCTAAGGGTTAATTTCTGCATTGTCCCAGTTACTACCTCTTAAACTGATATTGTTTGATCTACTACACTCAAACTAGTAGGGGAGTGGTTTGAGCTACGGCACCACATTGACGTGTTAAGGCCGGCCCAGGCTGTTTTTTCCACCCCACAATCACAATTATTTATATTTATTTAAAAAGGCAGCGTTTCTCTGTTTTGCCTAAGCTTGCCTTAGTAAAGTCATTGCAGTTTTTTTATTTTTTTTTTATTTTATTAAATTGTTTTGATCGCTATGTTTTGATTGCTTTGTTTCACTTGCTGTCTGATTGTGAGATAAGACTACTGATAATAATAAGTTAAACTAATAATTTGTTACATTGTTCAAATACTGTTCTTTTAGTGGTATATAAGTCTTGAATGCATCTTTTGTTTGATATTGGTGTTGCTTTCTTTGCATTGCATTGTAATCATTTGACAAAAAAAAAAGCATTATCATTCATTCCACTTTGTTGTTGTTAATGGTTACTAAATAGTTCTATTGTTTTTAGTAGATCTTTGTAAAGTGCAGTAAAATGTGGACAGAGCTGCGTAGTTCTATATATATATATATATATATATATATATGTGTGTGTGTGTGTGTGTGTGTGTATTATTGTGAATTTTGCATGCACACTGGCAGAGATATTGGTTTTCATGTGGGAACAATACATTTGTGGAAGTGATTGCACATAAAGACAATTTCTACAGGCCACAAGCCTTAAAAATATTATGTATTTATTTATATTCAATTTAAAATCACACAAACAATTGAAAAAATTCCACTTTCTTCATTCTTTCTTTCATTTCATCATTTTTATTTTAGATGGCGTAATACCTCTTTAAGTTTGTTTTAAGATGTAATTTCTTAATTAAAGTCTCATAGAAGTGTTGATTGTAAAACAAGATTGCTTTTGTTGTGTTACCCCCTGTGACGGGGAACTCTCTGTCTATATGAATATGTTTGGAACTGGCAGGGAGGGGGTTAAATTTCTCCCTGCCAGGAAAACATGTGAGAATGTGGCTGGAGCGCTAATTGAATAATTAGTAATTATTGATTAACTGGGCTCCAGCCACAGGGGATAAAAGCCAGGGGAGAGGCCCTGGCTGGGAGGTGTTCTTTTGTTTGGGTTATGTTCTTGAGTTATGTTTTAAAAGAAAAGAGTGTCTTGTTTTGGAACCTGACCATTTACTTTGTAAGTTCACTTTGATTATTTCTTGGAGGGACCCCAGGTTTTGCTCTCTCCCCATCTCGATGCCACAGCATGTTGATGGCGACGGGAAGGTCGTGGAAGAGGTCCGCTCCGGGGTGCACCAACCACTCCCAGATCTCCCGTGATGGTGGTGAAGGAGGTGCTGGTGGGGTGACTGCCGAGGACGGGGTTGGTGGTTGCTCCTGGTCCGGGTTGTGAGGGCATCCTACCCAGTCTTGGCCGTCCTCCTCACAACGCCCACACCAGTCAGCAAATGGCCCATTCGGACAGGATCTCCACTGGTGGTCTTCCTTCCCACACCAGGTGCACCACCGGAACAAGTTCGCTGGGTCCTCCCACAGGGCTTGGGTCGCTGATGGCAGCTGCTGCTGCTGCCGCTGCTGCTTCCGCTGCCTCTTGCCCATTTTGACCTCCGCTCAACTCCAAAATTCAAAATTCAAAAATTCCCCCCAAAAATTCCAAAAAAATACTGCTCTGAGCCTCTAGGTGGCACTATCCCATTGCTAACACCAAGTGTGACAGGATGACAGAGGGCTGAGGCTCAGAGACAGAGTAAAGGCAAAAATAAAGTTCTTTATTAAACAAAAATAATCAAATAAATAGGCACAAGGGCCAACAGAAAGAGGTTCAAAAATAAATGGTCAAGTTCCAGGTCTTTAAACAAGATACTCCTTTCTTCTTAAACCACAAAACTCTCCAACACAAAAGCAAACTCCCAAGCAAAAGAACACCCCCCTGGCTTTTATCCCCTGTGGCTGGAGCCCAATTAATCAATAATTACTAATTATTCAATTAGAGCTCCAGCCACATTCTCACGTGTTTTCCTGGCAGGGAGAAATTTAACCCCCTCCCTGCTAGTTCCAAACATATTCATATAGACGGGGAGTTCCCCGTCACACCCCCCTAGATCATTTTGCAACATCTTCGTGATGTCAATTGTTAACAATAAAAAGTCACCGCACCGCCTCTAAAACAAAGTTTGTCATTTTTTGATCACATCTAGTGAATTTTATCCAAATGTAAGTATCTTTTCATGCTCAAGTATAAATGATACACTTCTTTTGATGCTAAAATATAAGTGATATATTTCTTTTGATGCTCTCTCTCTCTCTCTCTCTCTCTCTCTCTCTCTCTCTCTCTCTATATATATATATATATATATATATATATATATATATATATATATATATATATATATATATATATATATATATATATATAATATATATATATATTACCTATCGTCTAGAAACGAACCACTTAACCGAAACACATCTTTGACATACCTTAAAGTTTGGTAAAACCTATTCTGCATTTCGGCCCAGGTGAACTCATGCAGCAGCTAAATTTGCGACTTAAGTATATTATTTATTATATTAATAATAATAATAATAATAATAATAACTTTTGTAATGTATATGACTGGGCATTTTGACTGATTAATTTTTAATTAACTAGCTGGGGAAGGCAGTCATTTTGTAGGTTTGCTGTAGGCAAATTCCTACCTGGAGGTGGCAGCAGATAAGTATTGCATTCATTGTTTTTTTTGTTTTTTTATGGGGTGATGAGTCAAAGGGGTTTTTCGATTTGCAATTCAGCCTCCTGACAGCAGAAGGTATCGAATCAACCAAAGGCTTCCCTCACCATGATCTCGTGATCGTGACGTAAGTCAGCTTTATGGGGGTTGCCATCTTGGTGAGGGGCGGAAGTGCAAGTATGTAAATGTGATGGGTGTTCCACTGGCTAATGGGGCAGGGCTTGGCATATACAAGGGGAGATGCAGCTGTGCTCAACTTTTGTTTATATATTTAATCCCTCAACGCAATCCCCTCAAGGTTTCTTTTTGTTTATCTTTTGTTGTGTTACTTACAGTGGCTATCAAAAGTATTCACCCCCCCCCCCCCCCCCCCCCCCCCCGGACTTTTCCACATTTTATTGTGTTACAAAATGGATTTAATTTTTTGCCACTGATTTACACAAAAAAGTCCATAATGTCAAAGTGAAATATAAAATCTACAAATTATTCTAAATTAACTCCCTTGAGTCAATATTTGGTAGAGGCACCTTTGGCAGCAATTACAGCCATGAGTCTATTTGGATAAATCTCTACCAGTTTTGCACATCTGGACACTGCAATTTTTGCCCATGCTTCTTTGCAAAATTGCTCACGCTCCATCAAGTTGGATGGGGACCTTTGGTGAACAGCAATTTTCAACTCTTTCCACATATTCTCAATTGGATTGAGGTCCGGGTTTTGACTGGGCCACTCCAGGACATTGACCTTTTTGTTTTAAGCCACTCTAGTGTGTCTTTGGCTGTATGTTTGTGGTCACTGTCCTGCTGGAAGATAAATCTTCTCCCAAAGTCCCAGGTCTCTTGCAGACTTCAGCAAGTTTTCCTCCAGGATTTCTCTGTACTTTGCTGCATCCATTCCACAAGCTTTCCAGGCCCTGATGCAGAGAAGCATTCCCATAGCATGATGCTGCCAGCACCATGGTAGGGATGGCGTTCTAAGGATGATGTGCAGTGTTAGGCTTGCGCCAAACATACAGCTTAGTGTTAAGGCCAAAAAACTCTATTTTGGTCTCATCAGACCAAAGAATCTTCTTCCACTTGGTATCAGAGTCTCCCACATGCCTTCTGGCAAACTCTAGCCAAGATTTGATGTGAGTTTTTTTCAACAATGACTTTCTTTTTGCCACTCTCCCATAAAGGCCAGTTTTGTGAAGTATTGTTGCCATATGTGCATTGTCTCCCAGCTCAGCCGTGGAAGACTGTAACTCCTTTAGAGTTACCATAGGTCTCTTGGTGGCCTCCCTGACTAGTGCCTTTCTCGCCCGGATACTCCATTTTTGAGGACGACCTGTTCTAGACAGATTCACAGTTGTGCCATATTCTCTCCATTTCTTAATAATGGACTTCACTGTGCTCTACGGGATATTCAATGCCTTGGAAATGTCCTTATATCCTACCCGATTGGTGCTTTTGAAGAACCTTATTCTGGATTTGCTTTGAATGTTCCTTTGTCTTCATATTGTAGTTTTTGTTAGGAAATGTACTAACCAACAGTGGGACCTCCCAGAGACAAGTGTATTTAACCTGAAATCATGTGAAACACTTTAATTGCACACAAGTGGACTCCATTCAACTTATTATGTGACTTCTATAGACAATTGGTTGCACCAGAGCTTATTTAGATGTGCCATAGAAAAGGGGGTGAATACTTATGCAATCAATTATTTCTGTTTTATATTTGTAATTAATTTAGAACAATTTGTAGATTTTATTTTTCACTTTGACATTATGGACTTTTTGTGTTGGTGGCTAATAAATCCATTTTGATTCCATGTTGTAACACAATAAAATGTGGAAAAGCCAAGAGGGGTGAATACTTTTGAGAGCCACTGTATAACGCTGCCTGAAATGTATTTTTCTTTTGTTATGTCACTTATAACACTGTCTGAACTGTAATTACATTTTGTTGTGTCACTTATAACACTGCCTGAACTATATTTTGTTGTCTACAGGCCACATCATACCACATGTGGTGTCATTGTGGGATTATGGATCTAGAGACAGTGTTAAAGGGAGCAGAAGAAACACCGCAAGGTGAAGGAGGAGCTTCACCGTAAGCAGCTTGCCCATGTTCTTTGGACAGCTGCTAGAGAAACTTGCGACCCCACCCACCTCGGAAGCAGCGGTGGCCCAGATGTTTACAGTGCAACCAAAGTTACAGTGTGCAGACTTTAATTCAACGAGATCTCTTGGAAGGGGTGTTCTGGGAACCATGAGGCAAAGTGGCTATCTCCTGTATTCAAGGAGAAATCTGGGTCTATCCTGCCACAAAAATGAATCTCACAGTTGGTGAATGAAAGGTGAATGTTAAAGTAGCTGTAGAAGAAAGTTTGCAATGTCCTGTCCTACTGGGGAGAGATTGGCCTTTTTTTTTTTTTTTACCGACTATTAGGTCAGGGAATAGTCTTGATTTCACAGTTAAATTAAACAGTGTGATAAAACAATTAGCAAAATTTATCTAGAATTCGGGCAATTTTTTTTTAAGGCTCTCAAAGGAATGGGAATTGAATGTGATCTGGAGTGCAAGGTTACTGAGAAGGAAGGTCAGGTAATAAAAGACACCCCTTGATATACCTGGTCATTTTCACCAAGACATCGTCTTGGGTTAAGAGCAACAGAATAATCCCACATTGCGTTATGCTCAGGACCAGGTTAGATATATTGAGAAGAAGGCTATAAATAAGGGTCAGCTGGTAAGATTTCCACATTTTTTTTGTGTCCGGGCACTTATATAGAATAACCCAAGCTGCCGGGATGCAACAGCCGGTAACACAGTTATTGGTTCCTGAGCCTTTTCGATCAGAGGCTATGAGATTATCTCATAATCTCCCTTTTCAGGCCATTTAGGGACCAAATAATTTGGATGGTTTTACTGGCCTGAGGTTCACAGTCATGTGCGGAGATGGGAATGTCCCTCATATCAATTGGTTGCTCCTAAATCAATTCACTCTGTACCTTTAGTCCCACTTCCTATTATTGCTGTGCCTTTTTGAGAGAATTGGTGTAGACTTAGTGGACCTTCCGGAGGGAGCTGATTCTTGGTATCGGTATATTCTCATGGTGGTGGACTACACAACATGATACCCACAGGCCGTTCCCTTAGGTTTTATGAATGTGGAATCAGTAGCTAATGAGTTAAATTATTTTCTAGGGTGGGAATCCCTAAAGAAATTCCCACTGATCAAGGCACTAATTTCATGTCAAGCTGTATTCAGCAATTGTGTATATTGTAAATTAGTTAGATTTGAACCTCAGTTTAGCAGTTTATCACCCACAAGCGGATAGGCTGGTCGAATGGTTCAATCAGACTTTAAAGAGTATGCCGCATCGCTTTGTAGATTAAGAAGAGAAATTGAGCTAAACTACACTGAACAAAAATATAAATGCAACATGTAAAGTGTTGGTCCAATGTTTCATGAGCTGAAATAAAAGATCCCAGAAATTTTCCATACACACAAAAAGCTTATTTCTCTCAAATTTTGAGCACAAATTTGTTTACATCCCTGTTAGTGAGTCTTTCTCCTTTGCCAAGATAATCCATCCACCTGACAGGTGTGGCATATCAAGAAACTGACTAAACAGCATGATCATTAAACAGGTGCACATTGTGCTGGGGACAATAAAAGGCCACTCTAAAATGTGCAGTTTTGTCACACAACACAATGCCATAGATGTCTCAAGTTTCATGGAGTGTGCAATTGGCATGCTGACTGCAGGAATGTCCACCAGAGCTGTTGCCAGAGAATTGAATGTTCATTTCTCTGCCATAAGCCGCCTCCAGCATCGTTTTAGAGAATTTGGCAGTATGTCCAACCGGCCTCACAACTGCAGACCATGTGTAACCACGCCAGCCCAGGACCTCTACATTCGGCTTCTTCACCTGTTGGATTGCCTGAGACCAGCCACTCGGACAGCTGATGAAACTGTAGGTTTGCACAACCGAAGAATTTCTGCACAAACTGTCAGAAACCGTCTCAGGGAAGCTCATCTGCGTGCTTATTGTCCTCACCAGGGTCTTAACCTGACTGCAGTTCAGCATCATAACCGACTTCAGTGGGCAAATGCTCACCTTCAATGGCCACTGGCATGCTGGAGAAGTGTGCTCTTCACGGATGAATCCCAGTTTCAACTGTACCAGGCAGATGGCAGACAGCATGTATGGGCGAGCGTTTTGCTGATGTCAACGTTGTGAACAGAGTGCCCCATGGCGGCGGTGGTGTTATGGTATGGGCAGGCATAAGCTACGGACAACGAACACAATTGCATTTTATCAATGGCAATTTGAATGCACAGAGATACCCTGACGAGATCCTGAGGCCCACTGTTGTGCCATTCATCTGCCGCCATCACCTCATGTGCATGATAATGCAAGGCCCCATGTCGCAAGAATCTGTACACAATTCCTGGAAGCTGAAAATGTCCCAGTTCTTCCATGGCCTGCATACTCACCAGACATGTCACCCATTGATTGTGTTTGGGATGATATAGATCAATGTGTATGACAGCGTGTTCCAGTTCCCGCCAATATCCAGCAACTTCGCACAGCCATTGAAGAGGAGTGGGACAACATTCCACAGGCCACAATCAACAGCCTGATAAACTCTATGCGAAGGAGATGTGTCGCGCTGCATGAGGCAAATGGTGGTCACACCAGATACTGACTGTTTTTCTGATCCACGCCCCTACCTTTTTTTTTTTTTTTAAGGTATCTGTGACCAACAGATGCATATCTATATTCCCAGTCATGTGAAATCTGTAGATTAGGGCCTAATGAATTTATTTCAATTGACTGATTTCCTTATATGAACTGTAACTCAGTAAAATCTTTGGAATTGTTGCATGTTGTGTTTATATTTTTGTTCAGTGTACTTTCCTACTTGCTCTTTGCAGTTCGCAAAGTACCTCAATCCTCAACAGGGTTTTCTCCGTTGACCTCTGTATGACCGACAACCGTGGGATCTGATGAGAACATTGGGAAGAACATTCAAAAGACTCTAAAATGTTGTTAAGTATGTACTAAAGATGCGTGATTGCGTAGAGTTGGTCGGTCAGTTGGCTCACGACAATCTTAAGGTGAAACAACAGAAACAGCAGCAAAACTACAATAAAAAAGAAAATATTTGGAACTTTCAAGCTGGACAAAGCGTTGTTGTTCTGAAGTGAGTGGTGTAGCCTAATTGAGCCGGTAATTAAACCAGATGAGTCACTATGGTTATGAATCAATTTCAGTAGGGTGAATGCTATTCCTAAGTTTGATACATATCCCATGCCTTGGGCAGATGACCTCTTAGACCGACTGGGGAGAGCACAGTTTATCTCAACTCTGGATCTGATGAAAGGGTACATGCATATTCCGTTAACGGAGGCCTGTCATGAGAACTGCATTTTCCACCCCCAGGTGGTGTTTTCAAATTAAGTACTATGCCGTTCGGACTTCATGGGGCCCCAGCTACTTTTCAGAGACTGATGGATAAGGTTTTACAACCGCATCGAGAATATGCAGCGGCATATATCAATGACGTAGATATTTACAGTTCCTCCTGGAAAGAATATATTGATAGATTAGCGGCTGTTCTACTGAGAATCATATCAAATAAACTGAGTTTGTGTGATTTTTCTTGATTGTTTCATAGTTGCCTGGATAAGGTAATATAAAGTCAGTGCACAAATTATCCACTTATATGAGTTCAAAATATCTTTGTGTCCTCCTAAATGAGTGTGCTGAGAGCATACAAGAAAAACATGTACCTTGACAGGTCTCAGCTGCATTTGCTTTTGTATTTAGATGCAACTAAAGTGCATGCATTTGCATTTGTAAGATTTAAATGCACTTGAACCCAACTCTGAATTGGAGACTATATATAGATATATATATAAATATATATATATATATATATATATATATATATATATATATATATATATATATATATATATTATATATATAACCACCAATCTGTGTGACCTCTCTGACATGTGTATATATATTGGCCTTGTTACAGTCTCTCCAGTGTGTCTAACCACACAATGGCTAGCTGTCTACACAATCTATCCTGATTATAGCCCTGGGCCTCACTGAAGCTCTTTCTCACCCTGTTTTGCAGTGGGCAGTTGTCTGGACACATTGCAGGCCCGTGTTCCTACTGCACAGAGGTGCTCCAGCTCCTGACCCAACTGGGAGAAGACAGATAGAGTGCTCTGAGCTCTGTGACAGGGAGAAGATGAGAAGAGTCAGGGACAAGGGCCTCAATCACACTCTTTCACTCCCTTTCTTTTACAGTGTAGAGATGCTCTGTGTCTCTCCTCCCCCTCTGTCTCACAGTGTAGATATGTTCTGCGTCTCCTCTCTAATCCTGCTCTCCCCCCTCTCTCACAGTGTAGAGATGTTCTGTCTCCCCTCCCCCTCTCTCTCACAGAGATGTTATGTCTCCTCTCATCCTGTTCTCCCCTCCCCTCTCTCAGTGTAGACACATGCTGTGCCTCCCCTCCCCCTCTCTGTGTAGAGATGTTCTGTGTTTCCCCTCCCCTTCCCTCTGTGTAGATACAGGCTGTGTCTCCCCTCCCCCGCTCCCTCTCAATGTAGAGATGTTCTGTGTCTCCTGTCTCACCCTGTTCTCCCTCTCCCCCTCTCTCTGTGTAGAGATGTTATGTGTCTCCTCTCTACCCCTGTTCTCCCCCTCCCCCTCTCTCTCTGTGTAGAGATGGTCTGTCACCTCTCCGCCTCCCCCTCTCTCTCACATATCTCTATATATATAGAATATATATTATATCATATTATATATATATATATATATATATAACATTTTGTGTCAGTCTCTCCCCCTCTCACACTGTAGATATGTTCTGTGTCTCCTCTCTCATCCTGCTCTCCCCTCCCCCTCTCTCAGTGTAGATGTTATGTGTCTCCTTTCTCATCCTGCTCTCCCCCTCCCCCTCCCTCTGTGTAGAGGTGTTGTGCTCTCTCATCTTGCTCTCCCCCTCCCGCTCTTCTCTCAGTGTAGAGATGTTCTGTGTCTCCCCTCCCCCTCTCTCACAGTGTAGAGATGTTCTGTGTCTCCTCTCCCTCTCCCCCTCTCTCACACTGTAGAGATGTTCTGTGTCTCCTCTCCCTCTCCCCCTCTCTCACACTGTAGAGATGTTCTGTGTCTCCTCTCTCAGCTCATCCAGTGAGTTTGCGATCCTGCCCTGCTCTCTCTGCGCACTCTCCCACTGTTTCATGAAGGCCTGGAATTGGTTCTGAAACTCTCCAAGTGCTAGCATGGTCTCTTGCCTCTCTTTCCTTTCCTCTGCACACTCATACACCAGTTTCTCCAGACTTGCCCTGCAATGTAATCCCCGCAACAAACCCACTCAGTACAATATACACAGCACCCCTCCCCGGCCCCTGTGGTGACTACAAAGAAACAGAAGGAAAGCACAATTGCCTTTGATTAAAGTGTTACTGAACATGCGACAGAATTCATAATAAAACATTTCTTACCACTGCTTTTGTTGTGTTATACTGTACGTATCGCTATAGCATATTTTTCAACATAACTGCGATTTTTCTAATATTTGTATTCACAAATATTTGGATATAAATTAGTGTTGGATGACTTAGTGACATTTAGAGTCAAACAGAGTCAAACAAAAAATGAATGGTCAATATTAATGACCAAGGATTTATGAATACAAATATGAAAACACTTACAGTAATATGTACAGCACAGCAGTCAACAACAAGTTTGTTGAGTAACACTTCAACCTGAAAACAATTATAAGTAGTGATGCTGGGTTAGAAATGTGTATTATTTCTTTTTATTACTCATGACTCAATCCTAACCTTATCTTATTAATGGTTATCACTGAAAACAGACAAAAACAAATAACTGCTTATTAATTACTCTGTAATAGCCTGGTTGTTGTAAAGCATGACCAAATTATTTCACGATCATTAAAAAGGTAGTAAGGGGGGATTTAAAAAAATAAATAAATAAATCCCCCTATAGAAATGTTCATAGTAACTAAAATCAGATTGGGATAGTGTTGGAGAGATGTGATAATGGTGAATTATGATATAACCAGTAAAGTAACCCTGTGTTTTACCTGAGATCAGAGACCATGTCCATGGAGTCATCACTGTCTCTCTGCCAGTTCACACTCAGGGCTTGGACGGGCAGGGTGGTGTTCGAGGCATGGCGAAGGATGGGATGCAGGGAACTTATACAGCTGTGATGGGTGGCATTTGGGTGAGTGGTGCTACATGGTGGAGGGCTATGCACTGGCAGAGCAGTGACGGATGTTCTTCCAGGGATGTAGTGTAGTGGGCTGGTACAGTCATGATGGTGATGGTGAGTCACCCCATGTACTGGAAGTGCAGTGATGGATGTTCTACCAGGGATGTAGTGTAGTGGGCTAGTACAGTCATGATGTTGATGGTGAGTCACTCCATGTACTGGCAGTGCAGTGATGGATGTTCTACCAGGTATGTAGTGTAGTGGGCTGGTATAGTCATGATGATGATGGTGAGGGTGTGGGTGGGATGTAGCCAGTGGGAAGTTGATGTTCCTCGTAGGAGAGTGGAAGGTGAGCTTGTGCATGCATTGCTCTGGGAAAGGGGTGGGGGATCTGGGGATGATACACTTAATGTGATTGTTGCTGCTGCCACTGTCCTCTCCCATTGCTAGCCTCCTTTGTAGGGTGCGTAGCTTCTCCTGTGTGTACAGAGAGAGATGGATAGTTTGATTAGATTTTGTATCAGACAGGTAAGAATTTAAACCCAACCCAAAGAAGAACAGCTGTATGTTATTTCAGACAAGCAAAACCAAGTTACAGAGTCATTACAGGTCAGATCAAGGACATTATTCAGTGCTTTGTGGCATACTGAGTTAGTTTACAAGGACAGTTGTGGTGGATGCAATGTATAGCAATGAAATTGCATAATTGATGATAATAAAGTTGGTTGGTTTTAACATTATGCTATTTTCACTATTGGCACAAATGGTCTGTGTTGTTGTTGAGGCAACCAACCAAAGTGACACAAAATCTTTCGGCAGAATTTGCAGCACAACTGAGGTTGCTGGGATGAGAATTTGTAGACAACTGAGGTTGTTGGGATGTGCCATTTCCTGACATCTTTCTGCTACCCCCAAGTATTGGCCTATAAATAATATTTTGACTACGACTATGAAACTAGAACCTACAGCAATCTAATGTAATGTTAAACTAGAACCTACAGCCAAACCTGCTTCATTGCTTTAATGTAAAACACAATTACCCTAAAATGTCTGTGTGGCAAAGTGCCCGCCGCTGTGTGTATTTTGTGTTGTGTGTTAATGTTGGTGTATAGCCAACAAGAGTGTTTAAAATGTATATTTGTATTTAGGCATGAGGATTGCACAGCACTTCACGTGCAAGTAAAACGTAGTAATATTTGAGCACAGGGAATTGCACTTTATTAATTCACGTGCAGTTGTACCACAACTCCAATTGAATGACTGATTAGCAATCGAGTCACGGTACAGCTGCATAAAAGCTACAAGTTTTCACCCACTCTGGGTTGTGTGTTCGGTGAGTGGAGAACGGGATTGGAGACAGAGGTAAGAGGAAGAAGAAGAAGAAGAAGAAGAAGAAGAAGAAGAAGAAGAAGAAGAAGAAGAAGAATCGCTAAATCAGCTCACCATGTTTGTCTGTATAGTCTGTTTTGTTTGTCTCTTTTGTTCTGGCCAATGTCTCGTGTCCTGTATTTTTGTTTCTTACAACTTTTTTATTTTCTGCTCTGTTTATTAAATGCTGAGTGAAAGCATTCGCTCAGCTCCACCAAACTCCACCTCTCTCGTTGTTTGTTTCCTGGATCTGGTCTGATGCTACCCACTCCGGCCGTCTTTGTGACATGTGGTGTCATCGTGGGATTACCAGCGCCTCCTAGACCAGAGCAGGAACCACAATTTCTTGTTTAAAAAAAAAATGTCAGAAGACACCGTCAGGCTGAGGGGCTGGATCGCTGGATCAAGGTGCCTGCTTCGTCTCGCCCAAGGATGCCTGCCTCGCTTCACCCAAGGATGTCTGCCTGGCATCGCCTGGGGTTGCCAGCTGTTCTGCATCGCCTGGGGTTGCCTGTTGCTCCGCATCGCCTGGGGTTGCCTGTTGCTCCGCATCGCCTGGGGTTGCCAGCCGCTCCGCATCGCCTGGGGTTGCCAGCCGCTCCTCATCGCCTGGGGTTGCCAGCCGCTCCTCATCGCCTGGGGTTGCCAGCCGCTCCTCATCGCCTGGGGTTGCCAGCCGCTCCGCATCGCCTGGGGTTGCTGGAACTTCTTCACCAGGGGTTGCAGTCAGCTCTGTTCGGCCGCAGGGGTCAGTGTGGCCGGAGCACCACCAGAGGGAGCTGCCGGCTATCAAAAAGGGGGGAGAGGTCAGGAGACCACCTTCCCCCGCAGCAGTTTCGCTGTCGGAGATCTTGGGGGAGGTCTGGAGATGATCAACCCCAGAAGCTTTTCCGCTGCTGGACTTTCCCCGGCTGAAGGAGTCAGTCTGGGAGCTGTCAGCACATCTGCTGACAGCCACAACATTGGTAGCATTTCCGCTGCCAGTCGTACAGTGGGAGGAGAAATTCGCCCCCCTGTCAGAACGTCTGCTGACAGCATGGCCAGTAGCAGCGTGGCTACTGGCAACATTGCCACCCATCAACCCCTTAAAGTCCCTGTTCTTGGCCCAGGACATTAATTCACGTGCAGTTGTACCGCGACTCCAATTGAACTGAACGCAGTTGGGATTCAAGGAAACACATGTACATGGATTAGGGAGTGGTTAACATGTAGAAAACAGAAAGTACTGATCAGAGAAAAAACCTCAGAATGGAGTGTGGTAACCAGCGGTGTACCACAGAGATCAGTATTAGGTCCTCTGCTATTCCTAATCTACATTAATGATTTAGATTCTGGTATAGTAAGCAAACTTGTTAAATTTGCAGATGACACAAAAGTAGGAGGAGTGGCAAACACTGTTGCAGCAGCAAAGGTCATTCAAAATGATCTAGACAAGATTCAGAACTGGGCAGACATATGGCAAATGACATTTAATAGAGAAAAGTGTAAGGTACTGAATGCAGGAAATAAAAATGTACATTATAAATATCATATGGGAGATACTGAAATTGGAGAAGGAATCTATGAAAAAGACCTAGGAGTTTTTGTTGACTCAGAAATGTCTTCATCTAGACAATGTGGGGAAGCTATAAAAAAGGCTAACAAGATGCTTGGATATATTGTGAAAAGTGTTGAATTTAAATCAAGGGAAGTAATGTTAAAACTGTACAATGCACTAGTAAGACCTCATCTTGAATATTGTGTGCAGTTCTGGTCACCTCGCTATAAAAAAGATATTGCTGCTCTAGAAAGAGTTCAAAGAAGAGCGACCAGAATTATTCTGGGCTTAAAAGGCATGTCATATGCAGACAGGCTAAAAGAATTGAATCTGTTCAGTCTTGAACAAAGAAGACTACGTGGCGACCTAATTCAAGCATTCAAAATTCTAAAAGGTATTGACAGTGTCGACCCAAGGGACTTTTTCAGCCTGAAAAAAGAAATAAGGACCAGGGGTCACAAATGGAGATTAGACAAAGGGGCATTCAGAACAGAAAATAGGAGGCACTTTTTTACACAGAGAATTGTGAGGGTCTGGAATCAACTCCCCAGTAATGTTGTTGAAGCTGACACCCTGGGATCCTTCAAGAAGCTGCTTGATGAGATTTTGGGATCAATAAGCTACTAACAACCAAACGAGCAAGATGGGCCGAATAGCCTCCTCTCGTTTGTAAACTTTCTTATGTTCTTATTTTCTTATGAATGATTGATTAGCAATCGAGTCATGGTACAGCTGCATAAAAGCTGCATGTTTTCACCCACTCTGGGTTGTGTGTTCAGTGAGTGGAGAATGGGATTGGAGACGGAGGTAATAATAAGAATAAGAAGAAATCCAGCTCACCGTGTTTGTCTGTATAGTCCGTTTTGTTTGTCTCTTTTGTTTTGGCGAATTTTTGTTTGTTGCAACCTTCTTAGTTTCTGTTCTGTTTATTTATTAAATGCTGAGCGAAACCATTTGCTCAGCTCCACCAAACTCCACCTCTCTCGTTGTTTATTTCCTGGCTCTGGTCTGACGCCACCCACTCCAGCCATCTTTGTGACAGTCTGTCATGCAGTGAGAATGCTTTTTTAAAATAACTTTTTCCACTTACGGTGTATGCAGTCTGCGTTAGACAGAACGCACCTTTCATACTGGCACCTCTGTTACATTTTCAAGATAGTCTTATCAATTGTATTTCTTGGTGACACAATACACACAATCACAGTGTATATGTACCCAAATTTTACTAAAGTTGCAAATATGTGGAGGTCTTTGAAAACCATTAAAACCTTAAGAAATACTCAAATAAACTAGAACATTGAAAAAGACATGTTTGTCATTTCAGTTTCTTTTAGATTTCTTCATTCAGCCCTATTGAGTGTTTAATCATTATAATAGTATTTTAAACCCTTGTGTGTGTGTGTATATACATATATATATATATATATATATATATATATATATATATATATATATATATATATATATATTATATATATATATATATATATATAGAAATTTCAAACAAGACAATTTATGTTAACTTTAAAGTGTAGTTCGAGGGTGGGAGCTAGGGTTCCTCTCCTCCTATTTTTCTCCTGCCTATCAAAGCTATCTGCCTATTTAAGCCATGTTACAATCTTTGTTGTCTCTCTAGCATTTGCTTTTTTCTCCTCCTCCCTCCTCCTCCTCTATATTTCAATTGCCGCGTTGCCTCTGCGCCGGTCTCCTCTATGGGGAGTTAGTGAGTCTCACTTCCCTGGCCTGAAGTCAGCCGCAGCTACTCATGCCTTCTTTCAAAGGGGGTTCCTCACTGCAACGAGTTAGAGGGGACTAATCCTTAAATACTAAAAACCATATACTAACAAACTATCTTTTAGATACCCCTGCGGGTGCACTCCAGTGCCTGGCCTTGGAGGACTTGCCTGACCTCTCTGAGGGCGGCTCCTGGAGACTGGGATTCTCTTTCCTTCATTCTTTCCAGGTTATGAACCTTTCCATCCTCTGAGGGCACGGCCCGGTCCATGAGGCCGCACCTCCAAGGATTCTCCGCAGATTCAGAGGATTTGTCTGTTTTCAGGGGATCCCGGGAGCCTATGGGGCCGACCTCCGCAGTATGAGGTTCTTACAGTATAAAGCCCGGACGCCATCCATTGCCCTAGCCTGCAGGCCACTAACAGTTAAAAAAACAAGCACTCCAGAGAGCTCCCGAATGGCGCATCCAGCAAAAGCGCTCCACGTGGAGGTGCCCTATAGCCTGGGGATGTCACTGCCAACCGTGACCGGGAGTTCCTAGGGGGCAGCGCAAAATTGGCCAAGCACTGCCCGGGTAGGGAGGGCTTAGGTTGGCAGGGGAATCCACGGCTCAATGCGCATCAGCGATCCCTGTGGCCGATAGGGCGCCTGTGGTTCTGCAGTGGAGCCTCCAGATCTGTGTTGTCCTCCAGCACTATAGGTCTGATGGCCTCGCTGTGGATCCACAGTGTGAAAAATGTCAGATTGGTAGGAGCACGTTTCGGAAGACGCATGCTTCAGCCTCCCTTCCCCGAGTTGAGAGCGGTGAGCCGAGGATACAGATAATAATTGGGCACAGTAAATTGGGGAGAAAAAACCGGGGTAAAAAATTGAAGATGACTAAATTTAAAAAAAAAAAAACAAAAAAAAAAACAAGCACTCCTCACCCAAAAGGCCATCATCACTCCCTCGAGGCTAAACCTCTAAATACTTCATGCAGCCCTAGTTCCCGCCTGTGAAATGGGTGTGTATACTCTGCACATGTTCAATCGACCAAATAAAAACATTTCCATGTTTTTTTTTTTTTTTTTTTTTTTTTTTTAATAATTATTATTATCAAATATCGATTGACTTTAACTTACATAGTACAACATAATAATACAGTGCATTCTGTTTATCAGAATCCATGATATAAGAATTAACCGCATATACTGATCAAAACCACCGGGACAAAATCATTCCTGTACCACCCATGCTAAAATAATCCGCTTGTGAGAATCAAGCAATCTGCCTATAAGAATCATTTCGGGGCAAACTGACTACATGTAATACGTACTGTATCAAGTGCAACGTGTACAGCCAATAAAGCTGTTTTTGAATTTGAATTTGATCACCTCTCATGTGATTAGGCATGTACACAGCGTGGCTCATGCAATGATGCAGGGAACACTGGACTAGTTTGTAAGTTTGTAATCAAATAGTGACTGCATCACTACATTGTGCAGGTATGGTTTTTTTTTGTATATCTGTTAGTGAAAATTTGTTTCAATAAAGTGAATACACATTCACTGAATACATACGGAGTACAGCACTGTTAATGTCGCACTGTGAGATGGAGGAGGGGGTGGGGGGTGGGATTGCAGAGCTTTGCATCTCCACTTAGTGAAATGATTTGCATCCAGAGGTGAAAGTAACTTTCATTTCTTACCAGTATTTTATAATTGTTCAGAACTGCTCAATTATACATATTGATTTGTATTTTAGTATTTTTGTGAGTTTTGTCCGGTTGTTAGATTTTGGGGTCTGACTAAATTTATATCAGAGCTTTAGTTTCTTGCACTATCCATGTAATTAGGGGATTCCAGATTTACAGAGTGAAAATCTGGGACTTTTTTCTTCAAGTCACTGACGCAAAAAGACAAATAAAAAATATATACCATTCAAACATGATAAACACATAATCAGAATGATTAAACAAATAATCCAGAAGATTGTTTATTTTATTTTTGAATGGCGCTGACACAACCTAATAAATTAGGTCTAATCTGCTATTATCTTGCTGAGCACACTGATGCAGTTTTGTAAATAGTTGTATGATTTTGTCTTGGAAGGTATTCACTTCAATTCAGGCCACTAAGATTTCAGTTTGCAAAAGCTCCCTTATTTTGAAAACCCAATGTGATTCACCATACTATTAGCAAGGATTAAAGGCATTTTATCTAGAATTTAACCTTGGTGAGTTTTGTAGCTGCCAGGGTTTTGTTTCCCAAAAGCATTTACTTGAAGGCCACAGCGTCCCCTGCTGTTATTTGAATGAACTTTTCTGTTTTCTTCTGCTACCTGGTAGCAGGAATAACAAAGTGCTGCTGAATTAATGCAATCTGTGGTGCAGGGGCAGGAACATACGGTTCCTACTGTAGGAATGCGAATGCACTGAATGCTATACTGCAGAAAATGAAGAACTATCCCACCCTGTCATTCTGCATTGCGTGGTAGATGGAGCATTCCTTTTTAAAACCAAGGTTAGTCTGAATGGATTAAACAAAAGTTCTGAAACCCGATCCCAACACCGTGTGGCAGATTACAAGATTACTGTTTCTCACCTGAATGCTGACGGTACTGCTGTGAATGAGCAGCATCTTGCATTTCACATCTTCTGAGATTCTTTCAACCCCTTTACACTCCTCCTGCAAATAGCATCAAGGGCTATTACACAGACAAGGCTAAATAACAAACAGTACAGCACATCCACACACTGACACACACACAGACACACACTGACATACACTGACAAACAAAGCTAAAACAAAATTGCTAAAATGGTTTAATAGCTCAATTATATATATATATATATATATATATATATATATATATATATATATATATATATATATATATATATATATATATATTCCGCGAAAAAAGGCACTTTACAGAGCATTTAAAAGGGACCAAAAACAAGTACAGAGAAAGAATACTTGGAACTGCAAACGCAAGTCAAAAAGGAAGTTAGAAAGGCCAAGAGAGAGATAGAAATGAACATTGCTAGGGGGCTAAAACCAAATCCAAAATGTTTTTCCAATATAATAACAGCAAGAGAACTTTCAAAGAGGAGGTTAAATGTATAAGAGATACAAATGGCAAAGTCATAGACGAAGAAAAAAAAAAAGCAAATATATTAAATGATTACTTTTCATTAGTTTTTACAAAGCAGGACACAGACAACATGCCCCACATGTCCACCTGCTCCTATCAAGTTTTAAATAACTTTAACATAACCGAGGCAGAAGTGTAAGGGACTAGGAGCTCTTAAAATAAACAAATCCCCTGGGCCGGAGGATATCTTCCCAGTAGTAACTCATTACTCTACATTAATGACTTTGATTCTGGTACAGTAAGCAAACTTGTTAAATTTGCAGATGACCAAAAATAGGAGGAGTGGCAAATACTGTGCAGCAGCAAAGGTCATTCAAAATGATCTAGACAAGATTCGGAACTGGGCAGATACATGGCAAATTACATTTAATAGAGAAAAGGTACTGCATGCAGGCAATAAAAATGTACATTATAAATATCATATGGGAGATACTGAAATTGAAGAAAGAATCTATAAAAAAGACCTAGTTTATGTTGAGTCAGAAATGTGGGAAAGCTATAGAAAAGGCCAACAAGGTGCTTGGATATATTGTGAAAAGTGTTGAATTTAAATCAAAGGAAGTAATGTTAAAACTATACAATGCATTAGTAAGACCTCATCTAGAATATTATGTTCAGTTTTGGTTACCTTGCTACAAAAAGGATCTTGCTGCTCTAGAAAGAGTGAAAAGAAGAGCAACCAGAATTATTCCGGGTTTAAAAGACATGTCATAAGCAGACATGCTAAAAAAATTAATCTTTTCAGTCTTGAATAAAGAAAACTATGCGGCAACCTGATTCAAGCATTCAAAATTCTAAAAGGTATTGACAATGACGACCCAAGGGACTTTTTCAATCTGAAAAAAGAAACAAGGACCAGGGGTCAAAAATGGAGATTAGACAAAGGGGCATTCAGAACAGAAAATAGGAGCCACTTTTTTACACAGAGAATTGTGAGGGTCTGGAACCAACTCCCCAGTAATGTTGTTGAAGCTGACACCCTGGGATCCTTCAAGAAGCTGCTTGATGAGATTCTGGGATCAATAAGCTACTAACAACCAAACGAGCAAGATGGGCCGAATGGCCATCCACACACACTTTACAGCACATCCACACACACTTTACAGCACATCACACACACACATCCACACACTCGCACACTGACATCCACACACACACACACACACATTACAGCACATCCACACACTCTCACACTGACAGGCACACACACATTACAGCACATCCACACACTCTCACACTGACAGGCACACACACATTACAGCACATCCACACACTCTCACACTGACAGACACACACACATTACAGAGCATCCACACACTCTCACACTGACAGACACACACACATTACAGCACATCCACACACACATTACAGCGCATCCACACACTTGCACACTGACAGGCACATCCACACACTCGCACACTGACAGGCGCACATCCACACACACACACACACACACATACACTTTACAGCACATCCACACACTCATACTTTGACAGACACAGACATCACAACACAACTTTTTTCAGCATGCACTGGTCATAAAACACAACATCCCCGAAAATCCACATTGATACTGCAAGCCCAGCCTGCTGTTTTTGTCTTGTGTTTCTTTCACTTGTTGCTATTTTTATACTTTTTTTCTGTGGTCGATGTGGTTTTAACGTTTTACTTGACATGTTCTTTTGACTTTTGGATGCTGAATAAACAATACAAGTTTTCTTGTAACCTTTTTCTGTTGTGAATAATGACCTAATTTGTCCTATGTTGCAGAATGTTACCCAGCTGAACAAGTGAAGAAGAGCATAAAGAAATTGTGCCAGTCATGCATGCAGGACAGAAATAATACAATTCTCAATAAGTAGAAATACATCTCCTTCTGATCCTCTCTGACTCTCAATGCAATAGTGTATATCTCGCAAGGAACAGGCATGGGATGTAATACATGGTACTTGATTAAACCTTTTTCTTCACATTATAAACAATACATAGGCCAGTGAGGATTAAAAAGTGCAGGTATCAGTATTGCCAAAGGGAAAAACAAGAATGAAAGCTTTTTATCACCCTGTTATCCAGTAGTACAATGGCATTGATAAAGTGCATTCAGTGGGATTGTAAGCAAGTCTTTTCTGCAAATGACATTGTTGTAGTTGTACAGTAAATGTACTATTTGTAGCAAGTTGGCTTGTATAGTGGTTAGCTGTGTAATAAACTATACTTTTTTGCAGAGCAGAATACTGATTTTGAGATGTTGCATAACTGATACCAAAAAAACTGTCAAAAGAAAGTGAGTATTTATTTCAAATGACTACGGTATACTGTGACAAGCACTCTGTAGTGGCGACGTCAGACCCGGAAGAAACACACAGTACTACGAGGTGAAATATGAATTGCGCTGTTGCGCAGTTTAATAAATTAACAAAATAAAAGGTTTAAATAAAAACAGCACACAGCACTTTAGGCCAAAATAAATATACAAACGAAACAGACAAACAGAGGATGAACACTAAACAAACAAACAGATTATAAACTATAAAAAGTGTCATGCTGGTTTATAAGACAGCACATTTTTGCAATTGTTTTCGTTTTATAAATCGTTTTTACCTCTTCTCCACACCTGGTCTCCACTTACCGAACACACAACCCCGAATGAGTGAAACGTGCATCTATATATATATATATACTGTTGTGCCAGGATTCAATTACTAATTAATTATTCACTTGAATCCCAGCACGTGAACTAATTTGTGCAACCCCTTGCTCACATATTATTAAATACTTTAAATGCACATGAAGTGACGTGCAATCCCCATGCCTAAATACAACTATATATTTTAAATGCTACACAGACCCATTTATATCCCTTGCACCAATACCTATACACCAACATTAACACACCACACGCAACACAGAACACATAAATACAGAAAGGGGCAGGCACTTGGCAAATAAGTAATAAACCCAGAAGCCCCGATATTGTAAACAATGACAACAAACAAGCAGCTCAAGCAGCCTTCTTGGACAGACATTATCACTTCAATAAGTACATTCCTCACAGCTGGAAGAGTCCCTACCTCCAGCTCAAACAGACAGTGAGTGATTTCAACAGGAAGGAGAGATTCTGGGCCCACCTTTATCTCCTGAGGGTGAGAGAAAATCTGACAAAGAGAGCGAGTAGGAGGGGAGAAACCAGGGAGAGGCGGTGTGTTTGAGAGATGGAGAGTGTAAGAGGACAGTGTGAGAAAGAGAGGGGAGTTTAATAATAACACTTATTAAAACCTTTGCATCACTCACTTGGCAATTTAATAATACTTTATAATACTTTTATTTTTACATACCTTGCTCCATGGTGCACTAAACCTGATATAACAAAATACAGTAGAAAGACAAAATTCTTTAACAAAAAAAAACAAAACAATACTTGCTTGATAAGTTAGCAGTAAGGCACTACAGGGTGTGTGATATACTCTAATATCACCATGCTCGAGTGTGTGGCGTGCACAGGGGTGGGTCCAGTGGTAGTAGGCAAGCAGACCAGGGGCGGAGGAAACAAAACAGGTTATTTTAAGAGCGACCCAAAAAAGCTGAAAGTTTAAGATCTTTTTTTTCAGAATGGGATAGGGAAATGCTGTAGTTCACGGAGAAGAAGCAGAGAGGGATCAGAATGTTACGTTTTGAATTGATTTGAATACATGCTTTAGCTTTTTTTCACTGTTTTAATCATTGGTGTCTGATTCAGACTCATTCAGCATCTCTTGTACATGTCAGTCGTGTTTATTGCAATAAATTCCATATGTCTTGTTGATTTTTGAAAAGAAGTGCCGACCCATGGTGATATGCTCTAAAATCAACACCAGTCAGGATAGAATATTTAAAATACCCGTTTTATAAATATATGAATATAATTTTTTACTGATTTTGTTTCAAAGATAATGTATTGGAATGGATGGGGTCACGTGTATCAATATTTATATTTATCTTGGTATTGCCTCTTTTGCAGTTTCTAATGTTTCTTACTGTTCATTTTGTGGGTTCTGAATTCCCCTGGAAGAAGTCAGGTTGCCCCATATCTTAGCTCTGTCACATTTACAGTTTTAATACATAAACTGCTGTTGGACCGGCAATTGAGATACCTGTGTGTATTTGGGTTCCTTTGCAGCAGGGGGTGCTGTTACAATGCTGGCATTCCCGTCTTCATTTTCTGAAAACTCTGTGTCTGTGCTGGAGCTCTCCTCATCTTTCATTGGCCCAGAGGATTCCTCTTCCTCCTCCTCGTCCTCTAGAGGGAGTCTGAGAGTGAGAAACTGGTCCAGGCTGTTAGCAGTCTCCTCCAGGTTGGGCTGAGGTGTGTCCTTATCGTTGGTGTAGTTCCCCTCCCCACCAGCAGATGTTACTGTGTCCTGGCTCTCACTGATCTCCTCCCCTAGACCAACAGGAAGCTGTAGAATGTCCTTGAACCTGTAGTTCTTCTCCAGTACACCAGGTGGTTCTGTGGCTGAGCCTTCACTTGTCTCTTTTTCTGTGTATTTTTTAATGAAGAAATAATACATTACTTATCCCAATGATCATTACTGCACTCTCTTCAAGTACATCAAAAATATATTATAAATCAAGAACCCCCCCCCCCCCCCCCCCCCCCCCAGCCAATCAAAACAACAGATTTAAGACCATTCCAGTACATCCTATATTGCATAAGTCTCGTCTCCTGCATGGTAGATTACCAACAGATAACAATTGGAAAGATATAGAAACAGAATTGTCTATGTATTGTTTTGGCTTATGGTACGAGTGCTGTCTCCTTCAACAATGTGGCTAACAAAACATCTTCCCATATGAAGACACTCTTATACCAGAAGAAATAGGGTCTATAATAACTTCTTATACATCATTTCACCAGTGATTCTGACTTCCCCTAGTATAATTCCAGGCTGCACATCTTCAATCCAGACGCAACCAATCCTATCCCTTTCCAATGACGGGGTGAGAATGCTACATATAAACCAAACATTGGAGGCATACAATATTGGAGGTATACAATGCATAGAAATGGGCCACCAGCAGTGCTGTAGTTTTTGGTCCTGCCCAAGCCTCCTTGGAAGATGGTGAGATCCTCACTGTGGAGTTCCACGAACCAAGACACTACTCGGATTGCATTTGATGACACAAAGTTAAAAGTTGTAATTTCATTGAATTTAAATGTAATACAGTACTTCTACAAAGTAACTGTGAAATAATACCCTGCAATTTTAAGCAAAATACTTCTGGTATTTTATAGACCATAATTAGCTATTTTACAATTTTCTAAACTACAGGTTTTCAATGCAACCTTTATTTGAAAAGTGAAATAAAACAACTAGAAGTAAATCTAGAAGCTCCTAAAATTGTAAACACTGATGATAAACCAACAAATTGAGCAAGCAGTAAAAAAGTGAAATCCAAAATACATACATACATACAAACACACACACATACATACAAACACACACACACATACATACATACATACAAACACACACACATACATACAAACACACACACACACACATACACACATACACACACAATACATACATACACACATACATACACACATACATACAAACACACACACACACATACATACAACAACACACACACACACACACAAACACACACACACACATACATACACACACACATACACAAACACACACACACACATACATACATACATACAAACACACACACATACATACATACATACATACAACACACACACACACACACACACATACACACACACATACATACATACATACAAACACACACACATACATACAAACACACACACACACACATACATACATACAAACACACACACATACATACATACATACATATACACATTTTTTTACTGATATTTTTGGCGCTGAAGTTTTTTAAACAGTTTTTCTTCTCAGTGGAAAAATCAGTGTCTATAAAAATATTTTGTACAAGCTCTCATAGCTACATACATTATTTAGATAGCTAGATAGACAGACAGGCAGACAGACAGACAGCGTTTTTTTCATACTTTAAATCCTTTGTAATGTTTTAAAATTAATAAACAACCACAACATAACAAGTCACAGAAATCCAGAAAAGCTGTATTCACGTTCAAATATCTTACACTCCATGCCTATCCAGTTTTTATCAATAAAAATAAATTCAAATGATGAGATCAATAACTGCAGTACTGGCAATGAATCGTGTCTTTCTTCAGATACTAATCCTTAATATAAATACACACACATTATTGTCCCCACTTAGATAGTAAGGAGCGACACAAGTCGTTAGTATAGTATAAAAGTATAGTATAAGTGAGTATTGTCAGCAATGGGTAGGAAGGAAATTTCATAAATAGATTAACAAATGTATACAGTGGAACTAGCCTATAACGTACCTGGGATATAACGAAAACCCAATATATAATGTACCTAAGCTATGGAACAAGGACCCAAAGCAGCGACTTACTATCAAAACACACTGCTGAATACTTACTCTGCTGTCGCTTACTCCCGGATATTATGTACTACTATCAAATTCACAACATGTATTGTATGCGTTTATTAAGTACATTCAATCCACTCTCAATAATAAACCTTCCATAAATGTTGTGTTCGTTTGACAACTGTATATATAATACAGTATAAATACTGAACACTGCAAGCTTAAAACTAACTAAATCTGATCCTATTTGCTGCTCCAGTCAGTGCTGCTTCTGCAAACTGTAAATCCGACACTAAGCGAATGAAGTAGCCAAGATATTTTAATCACACTCAGTACTGTATTTAAAAAATAAAACACTCTCTAATTGAAAAGTTGTACGATTCAGCGGCTGCATTTTTGTTTTTAACAAATGCAGTAAATAAATTAACTAGCCTACAAAACCTGGACCAAACCATTTCAAAACACCTGAGGAGAGGTTTAAAATATATCCGTAATAAAATCCTTATTTTTGTGATTTATAATAATTTAGCGTGCTGTTTGAAGGGAATTTCTTATCGTGCATTATGAGATTTTGCACAGATGGCAAAGCCAGAACCTCAAACTGCACAAGATGACATCACGACAAGAACAATTCTTGCCTTTTCAGAATTGCCAGGAAAAAAACATCACACTTGCTTAAAAACTGTTTCTGAATTATTACATTGCATATATTGCTTATACATATGCTGTGTACAGTATCTACATTTGTCAGTTGTAATTGTTTCTTAAGTTACTGTATAAGCGCAACATTTTCTTAACATTTTCCTTCTTAATACTGTATCTTAATACTGTACACAACTTTTGCATTGATATAATATTGGATTGCTGGATATAACATACCTTGCTTATAAAGTACTTTTTTTCTGGTCTGAATGCGGTACATTATATCAGAGTTACTTACACCCACAAAGATTCCACATTCTGAGCTTGATTCAACTGTGATGCATATTATGATGTCATGCTATTGTATCCCCATGGATACCGTAATACCAAACTTAGCAACTGCACCACAAATGACATCTCCACAATGCAGGGAGATCATTTAAACAACATATCCCTCATTAGAGGTCATTACAGACATAGACAATGCTAACTATAATATATATATATATATATATATAATATATATATATATATATATATATATATATATATATATATATATATATAAACACACACACAGTGCCTATAGAAAGTATACACCCCCTTTCAAAATTTTCACCTTTTGTTGCCTTATAGCTTGGAATTATTATTATTATTATTATTATTATTATTATTATTATTATTATTTATTATTTTATTATTATTTTTCATTTATCTACACATCCTACCCCACAACTTCCAAGTGAAAAAACACATTTGTTACACATCCTTACAACAGTCTGAAATTTTGTGACTTGGTTGGAGAAGTGGCCACCCCCTCGTGTGGGGCGAATACCCCACCCCCCTTGTAATAGCAATCCTAAATTAGCTCAGGTGTAACCAATCGCCTTCAAAATCACACACCAAGTTAAGTGGCCCCTGCCTGTGTTAAACTGTAGCGATTCATATGATTTCAGGATAAATTCAGCAGTTCCTTTAAGGTCCTTCTGCTGGGTAGTGCATTTGAAAGCAAAGACTCAACTGTGAGCACCAAGGCGTTTTCAAAAGAACTCCGGGACAAAGTTGTTGAAAGGCACAGATCAGGGGATGGGTATAAAAAAATATCAAAGGCCTTGAATATCCCTTGGAGCAGGGTCAAGATGATTATTAAGAAGTGGAAGGTGTGCGGCACCACCAAGACCCTGCCTAGAACAGGCCGTCCCTCCAAACTGGATGACCGAGCAAGAAGGGGACTGATCAGAGAGGCTACCAAGAATGACAAATTTACTAGAGGCTTTTATGGCCAAGACTGGTCAAAGTGTGCATGTAATAACAATATCCCAAGCACTCCACAAATGTATGGTAGGGTGGCAAGGAGGAAGTCATTAATCAAGAAAGCCCACCTTGAATCCCGTTTGAAGTATGCAGAAAACAAAAAAAAAAAAAAAAAAACACTCAGGAAATTCTGTAGCCATGTGGCAAAAAGTTTTGTGGTCTAACGAAACTAAAATGGAATTTTTTGGCCTAAATGCAAAGCGTTATGTTTAGCGCAAACCCAACACAGTGCATCACCCAAAATACACCATCCCTATTGTAAAGCATGGTGGTGGCAGCATCATGTTATGGAGATGTTTCTCATTGGCAGGGACTGGGGCACTTGTCAGGACAGAAGGGAAAATGAATGGAGCAAAGTACAAAGAAGTCCTTGAGGAAAACCTGCTGCCCTCTGCAAGAAGCAGAAACTGGGACGTAAGTTCACCTTTAGGCATGACAATGACCCAAAGCACACAGCCAAAGCTACACTGGAGTGACTAAGGAAC